>NW_019396273.1:173980-282845 GCF_000591075.1 Eurytemora carolleeae | reverse complement strand
AAGGAACACATGGAACATAAGGAACACAAGGAACATAAGGAACATAAGCAACACAAGGAACATAAGGTACACAAGGAACATAAGAAACAAAAGAAAATGGACAAGTTCGGTAAACCTTACACACACTCTTTTGGTACAGACACACAACATGACTTCAGTCAAGGAAATTTCAGAACAATGTTGTCATTTATAATTAAGCTTGAATAATGACTGGTTTATTGTAAACTGTAATCAAATTATATTCTTTGCATGAAAATTTGGCTTATAGTGTTGACTTAAATATATAAATAATATACTACATGTGTATTAAACCTATTTATAAGTAAACAATTAATAATAAACAAATGTACTCTCCTAGACTGTACAAATACCGAGATTCGTATGTACTGTATATACCTACAGTACACGCCTTCGGTTCGGTATTCCTTACACAAACTCTTTTGGTACAGACACACACACGTGACGTTTCCGCCCCCTGGAGACCCTAATGTAGACCGCCCCCAGATATGGGAAGCACCGTCCCAAAACCTGTTCCACTGTCGGACCTTAAATCCCACCAAGATTTAAACCCAGCCAGAGGGGGGCGGTCAAGGAGATACTTCCAGTGGCTGGCAAACCAATTAAACCCATTGGTTGGTTGGTATCTGACAACCGTGTTAGTTGAAGCAAGATGGTTTACCGGTATACGACCTAATCCGTTTCCATTAAAATGAAATAAGGAAGTTGAGAAGAAAAAAACTTAAATTATTGGATGGAAATTTGGGCAACCCCAATTTAAGTTAAAAAGATAAGTGAAAGGATCGTCATTTCTAAATAGTGCTGTTAACGATCCATAACTGTGTCATTTAAAGCTTGATCTAAGAAATAATAAGTGATTACAATGTCACTTCTACCGTGGAAGT
Source organism: Eurytemora carolleeae (assembly GCF_000591075.1). Classification (NCBI taxonomy): domain Eukaryota; kingdom Metazoa; phylum Arthropoda; class Copepoda; order Calanoida; family Temoridae; genus Eurytemora; species Eurytemora carolleeae. The sequence continues at coordinate 281,943 of NW_019396273.1, read as the reverse complement.
GCCCTAAGGAATGAGTTATCCAGGAAAGCGACTGGCAAGATTGTAAACTAATCACGAGGTAGAAAATATCGAATTTTTCTTAATTTATAATAAAATAATTCTATATATATATATATAAATTTTTGAATAAGATATAAATTGTATACGCTTGCTGTACATTAAATTATTAATTTGTAACTTTTTTCTTCTTAGTGATGCATATATTTTTTTTAGGCAACCTTAAATAGGAATAGAACACTTACCCTCTTTCAAATCTCGGAGATGGAGGACCTCCATAATCACGCCTAGGTGGTCCACGGTCGTCTCTAGGCGGACCCCTAGGTGGTCCTCTGGGCGATAGTCCCCTTGGTGGGCCACGAGGTGAGATATCTCTTATCATTCCTCTGGGTAGTGATCCTCGACTCATACCACGAGATGGTGGTGGAGATAGATCTCTAGGTGGTCCTCTGGGTGGGCCTCGAGGGGACATATCTCTAGGGGGACCTCTGGGCGGGCCGCGGGGTGATAAGCCTCTTGGTCCACCTCTAGGTGGGCCACGTGGCGATATGTCTCTTGGGAGACCTCTTGGTGGTCCGCGTGGGGACATATCTCTTGGGGGACCTCTAGGTGGGCCACGAGGAGACATATCTCTGGGAGGTCCTCTTGGGGGACCTCTAGGTGGGCCACGAGGAGACATATCTCTAGGAGGTCCTCTTGGAGGGCCGCGAGGGGACATGTCTCTTGGTCCCCCTCTTGGTGGACCTCTCGGAGAGAGAGATCTCGGTGGTCCCCTAGGTGGTCCTCGTGGAGAAAAATCTCTAGGAGGACCCCTCGGTGGTCCGCGAGGAGAATAGTCTCTTGGGCCTCTGGGTGGACCTCTTGGCGACATGTCTCTAGGATGACCTCTTGGCGGGCCTCTAGGAGACATCCTTCTTGGACCTCTCGGGGAATAGTCCCTGGGTGGACCTCTACGTGGTGAGGGAGGTCCTCTGTATGGTCCTCGTGGAGGTGGGGAGAAGTCACGTGGAGGTCCTCGTCTTTCCTCTCTGAACATTGGAGGAGGACCACGTCTGTCTCTGCTAGGATCCTCATACCTTGATTCATACGGAGATCTTGATCTACGGAAACCTCCGCCACCTCTTCCCCGCCCACGACCACGCCCTCGTGGAGGTCCTCGACCTCGATCCCCATATCCTCCACGACGTGGCGGACTACGACCTCCGTCTCCATATCCTCCTCTTCGAGGTGGACTTCGACCTCCTCTAGGACCTCCACGTCCCCTTCCCCTGCTTCTAGATGGTTCTACGCGTAGTTTCTCTCCAGAGTAAATTGTTCCGTGCATTTCCTGTCAAAGTTTTCAATTATTATCAAAATAAAAACAAAATTGTAATAAGTATTTCACAGAACTTATGAAAATATTATTAAGTATAAATATCTTATTTAACAAAACAATTTTAAAAATTAAACTAAATCCCTTTTAGATATTCTTTACAAAACTCCAGCCGGATCAGCATCCAGACCCGGATCTATGTAATTGTGGCAAAAATTCAACCAAAACGTTAGCAAAAAGACAACATTTTAGGAAAATTAGTTTGAAACAAAAATTATCCATGGGCAATTTTTTTATTGAACGATCCCAGAAGCAAGTTTGACTCTTACCTCACAAGCTTTATCTGCGGCTCGTGGTTCTAGAAATGTGACGAATCCGAACCCATTGCTGATAAACACCTGCAGATATTTAATATTATTATTAAATCAGTCTCTCCGTTATTTATTAACTAAATAAAAGGAATAAATAAATATTACCTCCTCTACCTCTCCGAACTTCTCGAAGGATGCTCTTAAATCTTGCTTTCTCACCAACTTAAAACATGATTTTTTAATCTTTCTCTCCCCCTCCCCCCTTCAGCAGTTTTTTTATTGGGTTGGGGGGGAGGGGAGGGGGGAAGGATAATTATATTTGAATACTCAATCAAGTCGAAACCACCCATAATTTTCTGTTTTCTCTAATATAACGGACAATTTTATCCTCTCCGGAGAACAGAATTAAATTAAATTTTTCTTTATTGATAAAAATAATTTAAACTTAAAATTTTTATGAAAATAAAATCCTCGTTGAGATTGAGACAAATCGTCCAATAGTTTTTAATCTAAATAAGTTCACTTTTGTCCCATCACATTTCAAAAATTTGGAACGAAAAGAAAACTTACTTAATCTTGATTTAAAAAGAAATTACCTCAGATATATTTCCCACGAAAACTTTGCAGCCAACTGGAGGCTCAGCCATTTTTTTCTAAAAACAAAATATTCATAAAAATATATCTGACATCGGAATATGCGAATCAAAGTAGGCTTTTTATATAAACAATTTTATCGCCTTTTTACTACTTTTCTACACGCTATAATCACAATATCTACCAAAGAGGGATTATTATACAGGAATGGCACAGTTGTTGTTTTTTGGTTGAATCATGAGAGAAAAAGCGAATGATTATCTACCGAAATATGAATGAAATATGAAATATGTACACTGAAATTATCACAAGTAGTTGATAAAAGTTTTCAGAAAAAAAAATGTTGTTTTTATTACACAGATCTTATTATTTTTCTTTCGTTCAAAATAAACGTGAATTTAGTGAACGGAGTAAGCTCGAAAAATCTAGAGAAGTTTAACTTTAAAGTAAGCTTTTTGAACGAGAAATTCACTTTTAAGAATGAGTATTTTTCATTTATTCTTATAATTTCAAAGGTCCACACAACATGACTGGATGACTGGAACAAATTTAGGGAGTGCCAAAGGAACTAGGTTCGAAGTCTGTCTCTAGGAAGGTGGTGATGGCCTGCAGAAACTCTTCAGGCTGGTCCAGATGAATGCATTTACCGGCTCCAGCAATCTGATAAAAAAATCAATCAATCAGTATTTAAAGGACTACTTAAGAAAAAAATTTAAATACTCCCGCCCCCCGCCCCTCCCTTCATTTCCAACCTAGAAGAAAAACAAATTTTACATTTTTTCGAAGTAACACTTGGGAAAATTAAATTTTTTATCAAGTTTAAAAATGCTTGCTAATTACTTACATTTTTCATTTAATTTTTCCTCTCCAGACTAAAAAACTATCCCCCATCTCTCTACAGGGAGAAGCAATGATTCTTAAAGGGGGGGGGGGTTAATTATGAAAAAATTAACATCAAGTGGCAAATTGATCAACTTTTTTTTACTCAACATACAATGGGGTATCATGGTTCTACTTAGCCAAAGAGTTGTTTCTCCATGGAATGATTTACCCTGTGATATAAAAACTGCACCAACGTAAAATACTTTTTAAATCCAGATATGATAAATATGTAAAAAAATTTCTAATCTAGTTTATTTTGTTGGGACAAAAAGAGCCAAAAAAAGAGAACTTTAAAAGAAAACAGAAAGCCCAAATAAGAAAAAAAAATAATCTAAGAAAAAATTTAAAAAAAAACATGCCGAAAAGTAAAAAAAAATGTCAAGGAAGAGAAAAAATAAAAACTCTACCAAAAAAAAGAAATAATTGTCCCTTATTTTTAATCTTGATTCACTGTATATTCGTAAATATTGAATATAATATACTCTACAATATTATTGTGATATATGCAACCATATGAATATCATGACAACAATCGGAAATTTTCTTATATACTCCGCCAGGAGTCCTGAAAATAATCCTAACATAAACATAAACTCAAGACCCCAAAACATGTTATATTTCTAACCTTGACAAAGCAAGCGTTTGGGAAGAGTTGTCTGATACTCTGGATATCCTTCTCATTTTGCCAGCTCAGTGCATCATCTCCGCACATAAACAACGTCTAAAAAGATAATATTTATTTAATAAAATGTTTTCTTTCATACATACTAATCTATGTTGCTTAAATAAGGTGTTACAATTCTTTACTTTATAGCTTTATGATGTTTTTTTTACGGTTTTTATAGAGTTTTTTTACATGTTGAATTTTTGCCTTTTTCTGGCGTCATCTTGTTCAAAAACGAAGGTTTTACTAATCTTGGTTCGACAAATATTTCGTGTCTTTAATCTTTGACGAAATTAAGTTTCGGGCAGACTTGTTGAATGTTGATGCACTCTTGTTGGTAGAATTTCACAAATAAAAAAATAATTAATCATTAGAAATTAAATTGAGAAAATCAAAACAATTGACCAGAAAAAAAGCAATTTAACAATTGAAAAATTAAAGAACAATCGGGTAATGACAAGCCAATCTAGCAACCAATTAATCAAATTCATTAAACGTGTCAACTTATCCGAGCCAATCCAAATCTTATCAATGTTTAATCGCGTTGAAAGCAAAGAAGGAATTGAATAACTTAAAAATATACAAATTATTTTAAAATATGGATCAGTTAATTTACTTTTTCCTAAATAAAATGATTAATGAAAAAAAATTAAAAAATTACTGGTTTCTTGAAGCAGAAGCTCTCCATGTTGGGGAACTTGGCCAGGTCGGGGTTGGCTAGGATGGCCATGTGATTAACTAAAACAAAAACACGCGTCAAGAAATTAATATCATTATCTTTATTATCATCAATTCTTTTAGATTTCAATATTCTATCTGGTAGGATATAGTTTCTTGGTAAATTAAAGTAATTATAAAAAATTCGGCATCATTTGCGAGTTTATTTGGAAATTGGCCTTCAATAAGTAAGTTTTTTCATTCTTTTTGATATTTTTTACCCAAAAATTCAATTATTTACCCCTATAAATCATTCATTTTCCCCTATAACTTAATTTATTTTCCCCTATATATATCATTTATTTTCCCCTATAAATAATTTCTTTTCCCCTATAAATCATTTATTTCCCCCTATAAATCATTTATTTTCCCCTATATATCATTTATTTTCCCATATATATCATTTATTTTCCCCAATAAATCATTTATTTTCCCCAGTATATCACTTATCTTCCCCTATATATTATTTATTTTCCCCAATATATTATTTATTTTCCCCTATAAATAATTTATTTTCCCCTATATATCATTCATTTTCCCCTATATATCATTCATTTTCCCCTATATATCATTTATTTTCCCCTATATATCATTTATTTTCCCCTATATATTATTTATTTTCCCCTATAGAACCTTATTTTTCCCAAATTCAGCGAATAAAACCATAAAACATTCATAACTTCTGGGGGGAAACTGGTGGGGGAAATAATTTTTCGAGAAAATATACACCCCTGAATTCACATGCCCGGTTGTTTGTCTATGTGAGCAGTACAATGCGAGGTTTGCACTGCGGTAGGGCGGGGGGGGGGGATTTTTCTTGAAAAAGACCCCTAGATGATCTACCTTGTCCTAGGTTAGAGATAAATAACGCCCTCTCCGCCTGAACGGGTATAACTAGCTTCAAAGCATTCTCAGCATCCATTCTAAACTCCATACTATTCAGCAATTCTAAAATATTAGCACAAAATTTATTGTTTTAAAGGGCTCTTCACGTAATCTTAAAGGGAATCCAATTCTAGGTTCATGTGACCCCCAAAACAAAGATGGTATTGCCCGATTTACAACGATACCCTTGAAACCTTTATCTTATCAAAAATGTGGAAGATATCCTAGTTTTTCTGACTTTATTGGTAACATTAATTTCTGTTTCCTCGTTGCTTCTTATAAGCAAGAAATGCAAAAATTTTCTTGCATCGCCTTAAAGGAACCGTCGGTGTAATTTCAGATAAGCCTCCAATATTAAAAAGTTTCATGACTGATTCACAACGGTACCCTATAAACCGTTATAACAATAACAATGAAGAAGATCTTGGTGTTTTTTCTAGACTGAGCCCGCGATTTAAAAAATTTGGGAAAATACGGCTCGGGTCTAAGCTGTCGTTGGGGCTTATCTACGGCTTGAGCTGCATCTTATTTTCTAAAGAGTTGAGACCAAAAAACCGGTTTAACCCATTAGTGACGAGACCATTAACTATTAGTGAAGTTGTTTTAGAAGGATCTTGTCAAAACAAAACTTGATTGTACTCATGAAAAACGATATTCAATTAAATTTTTAAATTTTTTTTTGTACAGGGTGACCTGTAAAATATGAAAATCTAAAATACTTTGGTTATTCATAATTATTTAATTATCTTCAAAACTTTACTTTTCGTGTTTTAGGTATTTAGATCTTTAAAAGAAGATTCCAAAAATATCTTTCAATTTTTTTCTAGCAAAAAAATTGACAATTTTATAGATTCAAAACTAAATTGCAGGGTGTTATTTTGGTTTTTTTCCGAATTCAAAATCTTGTTTTTTTTTTTTTTTAATTGAAAATTTAATAAAAAATCCAATTTTAAAGTTACGTCAAATATAAAATATGTTTTGAAAACAGGGCCTCCTAAGGAAAGCGCAGGAAAAGACAGGACAACATTTAGTTTAAGATAAAAGGCACTTAAAAAAAATCTCACCCGGTCAAAATTGACCTTCCCGTCACTAATGGGTTAATATTCTATTCGGAGGATTTTCATGGTAGGAATTGGCGCATTCCGGGTTTTTATGAGAACAAGGCTCAACATTGAGCCTTATTCACCACTAAAACCAACCAAGGATGGTTTTATTTTCATTGGGCCAAACTCCTTAAGTCGAGTCGAAAATATTGCTGCTGTCAATCACGTGAGACAAGCTGTGGTCAGAGTTGGGTCGAAGATTGGGTCTTAAAGTCAGGTTTAAGGAATTACGGGTCGAGCCGAAGTTTTTAAATCGCGGGCTCTGAAAAGTTTTTAATTCAAACACTTTAGTCCTTTGGTTACGTAGCCTGCTATTCTCAAATCACATCACATTTTGCATTGATGGCTTAAGGCTCCTAAATGAGGCCGGTTTTGAATTTCAAGTCTTGCCCACATATGGCCGGGTTTTTCAGCCCGATCTCTACCAATAAATTGTTGTTATGTTTTTAAATTTTAAGTTAGTTTTCAGACATTGCGTGAATGTTTTCTAAGTCCCTTTAAGTGCTTCAAGGTACTATTCTTTATTTTAAAAAAGTTAGATTGACAACAGTACCCTGTAAACCGTAATATGAGTTACAATGAAGAATCTATCGGGGGTTTTCCAGCTTGAGAAGTTTTTAGTTCTAAGTTTCGTAGTAGGCTATTCTATAAACAAATTCCTCAGTCCCTTCCGGGAATTATTTTTTTAACGCATTAAATTGCTTTTTTTAAACATGTATCACCTATAGAGCCTGATTTGTAACTAGCAGCAAGAGTTTGAATGACGTAACAAGCCTGCCTAATCTGTTCCCACTTTTCAAACACCTTAACACAGGAAATAATTAACCGTTTCCAGTTTATTTCCGGTCGGACAAACTTTAAGGGGTTGTCCGCTATTAATCTGCAGGGTTACCCACAAAGGATGAGATTGTAAAGACGACATGAAACATAGATTCCGCTTATAAATAGTCTAATCAATTTTTTAGGAAAGGGTTGACTTTGAAGTGTCTTAACGCCTTGGTAAGACACTTCAGAAGCTAAATTAAGTCCTCTATCTTTAGTCTAGTCTTTTAACAGAGTATTTCATGACTTAATAAGGAGAGAAACAAGTTTATACAGGAATCATAAATTTAAGGGAAAAGGCAGTATAAACTCCGTACAATCGTCTCTAAAGGCTCATCCTCTATGGATAACCCTGTACACCTGTACTGCACACTGTGATGCAAATTAAAACCTTAAACCATTCTGTAATTGTTAAAAAAAGGAATTCAAGGATTTCAATCATTTGAATAATTTTAATTACAATTTTAATTATCTTTATCAAATGAAATCAGACTTTAAGGGATTTCCTGGTAAACCCTCTCCAAATTTTGGGTAAAAATTTTTTTTTTTATCTCTAACTTTCATCAATAAAATAAAACTGCTTTAAATATGATTTATTTTACTATGTAGAAAAAAAATAATTTACTTACCCTGACACTGTTTAGAGGTGATGAAGCAACACAAACAAGTTTATCGACTAAATCCGGCCTAAAATAAACTATAGTTTGTCGACTAAATCCGGCCTAAAATAAACTATAGTTTGTCGACTAAATCCGGCCTAAAATAAACTATAGGTTGTCGACTGAATCCGGCCTAAAATAAACTATAGTGTGTCGACTAAATCCGGCCTAAAATAAACTAAAGTTTGTCGAATAAATCCAGCCTAAAATAAACTAAAGTTTGTCGACTAAATCCGGCCTATAATAAATTATAGTTTGTCGACTAAATCCGGCCTAAAATTAACTATAGTTTGTCGACTAAATCCGGCTTTAAAAAAACGATAGTTTGTCGACTAAATCTGGTCTAAAATAAACTATAGATAAAAAATTATCGTGTGAATTTATGGGGCACAATCAAAGAAAATTTTTCATTCTCATCACCAAAAAAATGTGAATTTGCTAAAATGTTTTAGGTTACAGGGAAATTGCAACCCATCCGAAAGGTCGTATTGACGAATCTTTGGTGGGGGAATTTTTTTTCTTTACCATGAAGGGGGCTAAACCCATGTGTGTAGCTCTGCCCCTTGAGCCAGAAATTTAAGAGAACATCGTTAAATGAAAATCACTTTTCATTTTTGGTCTATACATTTGCGCAGATTTTAAATTATGAATCAGAAAACAAAAAGAGGAAGAAAAAAAACAGCATGAAATAGTTTTTCTTAGCAAAAATATTGGATTTAACAAACTGTTTGACACCAATCATGAAACAGGGTTTCTGATACTGGGTTTTATTACGATACTTTGTCTTAAGTTTCTAGCTCTGATAAATTGAAAATGATCCTGGCAAGTGCAGTGAACACTGTACATCCCTATCCGTCCTCCAATAGCGTGTCGTATAAAACTGGTTTTCACTAGCTAGCCCCCCCCCCTGTATTTCACCCCTTCTCCCTTAAGAATCGAAAATGAACATGGTGAGTGCAATGTACATCCCAATTCGTCCTCCAATAGCGTGTCAGATAAAACTGGTTTTAACTTTACCATGAAGGGGGCTAAGCCCTCCCTCTCTTGTATGTGCCCCACCCCCCACTTGTATGTGCCTCCCCCTGGAAAATTTACGAACCTGGTGAGAGCAGTGTACATCCCTATTCGTCCTCCAATAGCGTGTCAGATAAAACTGGTTTTAACTTTACCATGAAGGGGGCTAAGCCCTCCCTCTCTTGTATGTGCCCCACCCTCCACTTGTATGTGCCTCCCCCCCTGGACAATTAACGAACCTGGTGAGAGCAGTGTACATCCCTATCCGTCCTCCAATAGCGTGTCCAATGAAACTGGTTTTCGCTACATTCAAACTACTCAGCAGTCGAACTATATCCCCTGAACAAGAACAAAATTATTTTTATGGTACCCATGAAACCTCAATCTTATCAAAACTGGGGAAGATATTATCCTCTTCCGACTTGAAAAGTGTTTAATTCTTTGGGTTTCTCCATTGCTTCTTAAAAAAAAGAAATGCGCAAGTCACTTTCGCAGAGGAACCACAAATGAAAATAAACAGCTAAAAGAAACAAAAACTTGGATATCTAAAACATACTTGATCAGACAAAGGTTCCAAGGGTACCGTTGTAAATCGGGATTTGCCTTCTTTGCATTGAAACTACGTGAACAGTCCACTTTAAAGGGACTGTTCAAGAAAAATTAAATGGATAAATCCTAATCTAATTTAGTATCGATATTAGTCTTTTTCTGTCCGTGGCTTCTGTAACAATTAAACCTCTATAGTTGCCTTTAGAACGTGACATTTTTTGTAAAGAACGGTTAATAACGGCCCACTCAGTCCGCAAAGGTCATAACCATAGGCTTGGACCGTTGAGTAAACGATTTTTTTAGTAGTAATTTTTTTCACAGAAACATCGGATAAATACAAAAGACTTGTAGAATTGTCCTTTCTTAATATAATGCAATTCAATTCAAATAGCTAGGAATTCAAATATGATAAACTTTTCATACTTCAGATTTGAAGAGTGCAAATTCTATTTTTATTTGCAAAACAATGTTTACCTGACATTTGTTTGTTTGTCATCTCGTGACTGCTCGGACTATTTCCATGATTTCTATAAAAAAGTGCTTATATATTCGACATCTAAATAAACTGGGGTATGTTTTTTAAGAGAAATGCAGCGTTGATTTAAGATTTTAAAGACGTCATGGCATCTATTATAACCTAAACATATTAATCATATTTCTTGTACATGCTGATTTAGATCGTCTCTAAAATGTTTTTGAAGGTAAGGAGAAATTCAGCCTTTACCAGAAATAACGGTTTTGCAAGCGATTCGGTTTTAAATTATCTAAAATCAGATAGACAGATAGATTTAGATAATTTTAAACCTCTGTTTGAAGTAAATTACGGGATGGAGGCTAGTATACGGGTGTGGCTTGCCTTCCCGCCCTCATCAAATTGTTAAGTTTGGTTTACCTAGCATCCGGAATGATAACGTTCCGTTTGGTCAGATGATTCAAAGCTTTTCCTGTCTTTGTCCAGTTCTCCTTTCTAAACAGAAAAAAAAATAAAATAGTTTCAACCGCCCAAGACTAGTAGATTCAGTCTGCTATGAAATGTCGACCTTGAAGAGTCGCTAAGCGTTGGTCTTTGATTTTACCAATCTAATTTTTTAACAATTTTCAAATTTAAAATCTTTTTAAACAAAATTTTATAAAGAACAGTGAATTTTTTCTCTGACTGTTGTATCTTTTTTTCTTAGCTGATCATACATCTGTTTTCTGTTCCTCTCTTGTACATCTACGCATTCTAATCGCTTGTAGACAAGGAAAAAATACTTTTACGCATATTGCCCAGAGCTGCAGCTCTGTGTTTTTGCAATTTTCTTTTTCATACTATTATTCAATTTGATATCTTGGGCCATAAATTTCAAATTAAGTAAAATAGAACGTTACTATTTGTATTCCAATGCAGAGGTGTCAAATTTCTCTGACAAGTTTTGTTGTGGATTGATGATGCATTGATGCAGCTATTGTTTATATTAATTATATATATATTCTTACAGGTTGGAAAAAAATCACTGCTATGTAGGGTTTGGAAATTCTGGGGATTCATTGTCAGAATTCCGCTATTATAATGACAAATGGGATAAGATAGGTTAGGTTAGGTAGTGGATATTTTCGACAGAAGGATTCTTGATTCTTGATTCATCTCGGACAGATACTCGAACATGGTACTGACATCTTGATGCTTACACATGAACCAGATTCAATCGAAAGAATTAACATCTTCGCGACAGGTTCTGATTATTTGAATACTTAAAAACAGCTAACCAGGCTTGTTATTAAGGAGTATATTTAAAGCTTTCAGTAGCAAAATATGGATCCAGCTAGGTAAAAAACCTCCATTCTCCAGACTAATACAGCAGATAAAAGATGAATGGAGGCCTTTAATGTTACTTGTAGTTCCATCTTTTCCATTTGTGTGCAGGGGTGTATACCCCTAATTATGCCCCTGGCTAAAGTTACTTTAGTTTGCCATTTTCTCTCTCTCACCCTGTATCTCTGAATACTTTTAGAAGCGCCTAGCAAGACCTAGTTGCTGCTTTTCTGATTGCTAAATATACACTGTAACAATCAAATTCAAATGTACATTTTTGTAGCCCTGAACATGTAAATGTTATAGCGCTTGTGTTTAGCTATTAGTATTTAAGAAGTCATTGGCAAATTCTCATAGATTAAAATGTGAGAGCTTACAATCTTTGAATTACATGGAGTACTTCCCAGACTGGTCCCAAGGGGTTTAAATCCTTGTGTGAATTTACTACGGGACCGGAACGGTTCAATATTGATTAAAAATAGTGTGATTTATTAAATGAGCACCCCATGTAATGCTGAGATTTTATAATTTGACTCAGGATCTGTAAAAACATTTAACATACCGTCCAAACAGGCCATGGTGTAACAGAATCGGTGGTTTGGTTGATGCATCATTTCCTCGCTCATAGCTAACCTGAGATATATTATAATACAAAATAGTCCAACCGTAAATATTTTTTTATTTCTATCAAATCTGCTCCCTTTTTCATTTTTTAGTGGCCCCAGTACAAAAGGTAAAATTACAAAAGTTAATGTGACAATAGGTAGAATTACAAAACGTAAACAGTAAAAATGAAATTTTCCAGTTTTTTTCAGGAAAATCCGCAAACTAGTGATAAAAATTCACAAAACTGTATTTTTCGTTGTAATTCAGCACTAAGCGGTTGGTCACCTATGTGGTAAACCAAAGGAAAATAAGAACATTGATTGACGACAGTAAATTATGAACATAATTTTAAGAAAACTAAGAATAGAACCGAGTTCTAATGTAATTCTAGCTTTTGTACTGGAGCCTTTTTAATATGTTTAAGAAGTCTTTTATCTATATATAATAAAACAAGACATTCATATTTATGTTCCCTTTAGCCGGCCGACCGAATGGGCTGAAATTTTGAGTGGAGGCTCATGGGTAGCCTGGGGGGTGACAAAATTCGAAATTTTTTTCATTGATTTTTTTTCTGTATCGAAATAGTTTTTCTTCAAAAAAAAAATCCTTTTTTTCTCTAAATTAGATTTTTAAAAATTTCAAGATCAGCGCCGGGCCCTTCAGCTAATTATCTATACATCTACTATTAAATGTCTTGTCTTTTTGCTTGTATCTGAAAATCGTTAAACGTGGCTAATACAATCTGGCCCAAATTTGTTATGATATCTTAATTGGCCTCAGGGTATGTTTACAGCCGATCAAAATTAACTCAAAATCAGCAAAGAAACAAAATGGCGCTTAGAAACGCAACATTTCGAATTTAAAATTGTTTCTAGAAAAAAAAGAAGAAAAAAAATTTTTAGTTCATAACTAACATAGGTGAGTTGTAGGTCAGAATGTGGATTTCCAGAAATGAATTCAAGATTGTTGGTCGAAGTATAACATCTGATCAACCCGACCCCAGACCCTTCTCTACACTCTCCAACATTCTAAACATTTAAACTTTTATTAATTTATAGAAAAAAGAGACGATTCATGATTTTTGAATATAGGGGAAAATGCAAAAGTAGTAAAATAAATACGTTTAGTATTACCAAACAATAATATAAATAAATAGTCAAACATCAAAATAAAAATATAAAACCAAAAGACGGAAAATATTGTTACAGTTGTGAAATATTAAGACATAAATAATTTATGGAATTCTTTTTATTATTATTACATATCATTATTATTATTATTATTATCAATCAACCTTAGTCGACGTATAGTTTTTTGAAGGGAGTGTAAAAGAATTTTCTTAGCAGTAACCTTAAAAGCTTTGCTTTATACTTTGAGTATAAATTCAATCTTGTTTTTTTAAACTACTAATTTATATTATTGGTTTCTCTGCAAAAAGATACTAGCGCATTTTTTCCTTTAAAACGATTGAGAAATTTTCATAATTTCTCACATAAAAAGTAAAGAAAAATTTTGTAAAAAAGTTTTTTTTTTCTAGAATACCTTGAGAATGACTCTACTCAACTGCCTTGTGCTTAACAACGACTTCATTAATATTCTGAAAATAAACAAAATTTACAACATTACTTTGGACATTTTACAAATAAATTTATTAAAATAACATTTTATTACGAGGCTTTAGGATTTCTTAAATAAAGGGGTACGTATTATTTTGAGATTGTGTTCAGGGAGTTCAGGAACATAGAACTTTAATTTATAAATTAACCAAATAGGTATCTTATTATCGTTAGGATTATGTTTTACATATTTTTGTCACAATTCCTATAAGAATTTAAACTACCTAGCAGCATATCGGAGGGGGGGGGGGGGGGGGGGGTGATTTACATTTTACTAACCAGTAACCAGTAACCATGAACGTGTCTGTGCCTACTCTTTAAATTCAGAAATTGAAAACGAATGACAAATTTAAAGGAACTTTATGTAACTATAAAGCGGCGGGTCCGATTTACAACGGTACCCTCAAAACCTTACTCTGCTAAAGAATACATGAGATATAAATTCACTTTCTCTTTGGAAATTTGATTATTTTGTGATTGGGTTCTTTTTGTAGAGACTTGCGCATTTCTGCTTAGAGAGAACATGACGAAATTTTCAGAATTAAACGCTTTGCACGCTAAAAAAAACGACAACATCTTCCATACTTTTAATCTGACACGTTTTTAAAGACCGTTACCGTTGTAAATAGAACACGCCCTTTTTCAAAACAAGGTCACTTGTAATCACAATAACAGTCCCTTTAATTTATGAATTAAAGTTTTATCTCTGCAAGTGACAAGACCACTATGTGGACTGTAGAGGAATGAATTCTAGCTCAAAAGTTTTGTTCTGAAGTTAGAATTCACGAGAAAATAAAAATGAAACCTAATTCACAAAATTTACTAAAATCTGAGCGACCGTTATTTCAAAAATAGAAGATGTTAATTGAGTCCCCAACAGAGAGCAAATTGAATGGCTACTTGTGAGTTGTCTTTTAAAAACCTTCCAGAATTTATAATTTGGTACTTTGGTACACATGAAATCCCTTAATTTAACTCAACCAGGCGTTTTTGAGCAAAAGTAGACTTTTTTATTAACTCGAAACATCGTCAAACTGTTTAGGGTTAAATTTTTAAATGATCGAAATAAGTTTTCTAATATTTAAGAGTATTAGAAGTAAAAAATTAGAATCGAGGAAAAATACAATAATTTATATCACAGTTTAGCCTTGAACATTGCGGGGAAGTTTGGACCCCTTTCGTTTTCCAAAAACAGAATTGCTACTTTTGAAGCAATAATTGCCAATTCCGTTAACTATCCTCCTGCTCTTGAAGAAGAAAATGCTTTTTCCAATGGTTAAACTGCTACTTTTAAAGCAAACTGCTAATTCAAGCAACAGAACTTATACTTTAAACAACAGAACTCCTACTTTAGATGCAGTTTCTGCTACTTTAAAAGTTTAAACAGCAGTATTTAGAGCACTGATTTTCTAGAAGCTACTTCAAGCTGAAGCGGCAACTGCTACTTCCAATAACAATACTGCTTCTCTTGAATGAAATGCTACTCTCAGAAACAATATTGCTACTTTCATTAATATTTCGGCAACTTTTCTGTTTTGTATTTGGAAAGTTGTGAAAGGTTATGAGAGGAAAGGTTGATGCCAGGATATTCGTCCAGCCTTACATCCTGTGGCCAGTAACCAATGGGTAGGACTAAAAGCACTTGACAACACATCCTGCAAAAATATGGATTATTAAATCAGCAGATTAAAAATAAAAAAACAGCGTTGAGCAAGAAAAATATGTTTATTGGATTTATAGAGAAGTTTTTTTTCTAATTTAAGAAAAGATCCGTTTGATCCGCAACATTTCGGCTTCCTGGATCCGGAACCGGATCCGCAAAAATATGTGGATCCACGAGGCAAATCAACCAAAAACTGGTTTAATAGAGAAGGTTTTTTGGGGGTGGGGGCCCGGGGTAGATTAATCTCTTGCCTTTTAAAATTTTTTTTTACTTGTATGGAAAATTAATTTATGTTAAACAATAAGCATATGTTGATATATCTACAAAAAGATATAATAATTGTTTTTTTTTTTTAGAAATTAAGAAAAGTACCTCAGTATGACTAGATTTAATTCCTAGATCGTACAGGGCTACTGGAGACTCAGGAACACAGTCGGATAGATCACTGCAGTGCTCATTCCAACCCAACAACCGGTATCCTGATCATATCAGATAAAAGGAACTGTTAGCGGAACTTTGCAATGTCCGATTCACACCGGTAGCCTAGAAACCTTTATCTGATAAATAATGCGGAAGATATCGTGGTTTTTCTAGGTTTATAAATATTGATTTCTGATAATTCTTTTACGTTTTCCTATATAATTCATACTTAATCAAAATAAGCTTTTATGGAGGGTCACTTGAAATTACGCTTTGAAATACCAACAGATGGCGAGTCATCTTATAATTAAAAACCCTTATCAATGTGTTAACGAATTTCTCTTCCATAAAAACAAAAATGCGTGATATTTATCAGATACGCGCATTAAAGCATGTTTTTTGTTTAACAACTTTTTTATTCTAAAAAAAAATCTGAAATTTTTTTCTTCAAAAACTTACCAAATCCGAACGGAGAAACAATAAATCTACCGCAAGGGCTGAAGCACTGTTCTTTAATAAACCCTCGACCTAAATCAAAATATATCTAAATGTCATGAAACTGGGTTTATTTCACGCTCTGTTAGAGTTAATATTTGTGTAAGATAACTAAATTAATAATAATAACTAAGGCAAATAAATCTGACTTCTGAACTATTCTTATAAATATAGATATACAGTATAAATACAAATAAATAAACAAAATGCGCAAGAGAGCAAAATTTCAGTTTCCAACATCAGGGAAAAAATTTGGGGGGAGGGTGATATTTCAAGAAAATAAACACCTCTGTATTCTCTGTAGTAAATACCTGTATTAGATTCTTCAATGTAATGAGTGAGTCGAGACATGTTTTGATGAATTTTAGCATCTGCCGGTATCTTATTGTCCAGTGCTCGCCGGGCAGCCGGAGATCCAAAATATAAAACCTATAACATTTTTCGGATGACAGGGGTTGTAGACGTAATTTCAAGTATATTCTCCACGCCCCTCCCCCCATTTTAAACTTTTTTCATCAAGAATAAATGAGATATCTATATTTTAATTTTGATTTTTATTCTTGTTCATTGGGGTTCTTCTTTATTAAGGTATAAGGAGTAAGATCTGAAACTGTAGGAATTGAAAACGTTCCAAACTTGAAAACGGAATTGAAAACGTTCCAAGCTTGAAAAACGGAATTGAAAACGTTCCAAGCTTGAAAAACGGAATTGAAAACGTTCCAAACTTGAAAAACGGATTTGAACACGTTCTAAGCTTGAAAACGGAATTGAACACGCTCCAAGCTTGAAAAATGGAATTGAAAACGTTCCAAGCTTGAAAAACGGAATTGAAAACGTTCCAAGCTTGAAAAACGGAATTGAAAACGTTCCAAGCTTGAAACCGACGCTATCTTCCACAACATTGATCAGATTAAGGTTAAAAGTGTATTAGAGGGTATTAAAGGGCATACTCCTCTTGTCATCAAGGTTCACATAAAAAACTTCAAGTAATTAAATATTCAAAGTTTCGAGAAAAGTTTTAAATTACCTTATATTTTCTATACCCCCCCCCCCCCGCTCTATCATTCAAATTCATCAAAAAAGGGTAATTATAGGAACTGAGGTGCAATTTCAAGTGTCCCTACATGCAACACCCGATTCACAAGAGTACCTTTTTCTGATCAATGTTGTGGAAAATATTGTCGTTTTTCTTCTCTGTCGTATTTAATTCTGATATTTCCAATATGTTTTCCAGCAGAATAAATCAAAGTCACTTTAGTAGAAAACCACAAGTAAAAATAATCAGCTTTCAATCTTATAATTGATATCTAATTAATCCTTGATCAGACAACGCTTTAAAGGGTACCGTAGTGAATCGGGCATTGCCATCTTTGCAGGGAGGGTCGTTTGAAATTACGCTTACAGTCCCTTTAAATACGCTTAATAAATCATTAGACAAAGGAAATAAAAAACTACAGTCGTCGCCGTATATATCTAAACACGACTTTTGATTTCAATTTTTGATTTCCACCAAGCTTTCAAGCAGTTTGGATACACATAAACAAGGAAACAAAGAGAAGCTGTCAATCAACAGCTTCTCTTTGATTACTTGTAATCTTTTAATTTGAGAAATCCTTGTTAGAAATCAAAACTTAACTAGTAAAGTCGTTTTCGTTGTATTGATAAAAACGCCGACTACTGCAAGTTACCCGACGTGGACCGTTTGCTCCTATTATCACAATTCCTCGTCTATCATTCCTTATCATTCTAAACAATTAAATCAATTACTTAATAACTTTTTGTAGAGGATGAAATCCTCGAATGAGGATTATCAAATACCGATCAGTATCGTCGGATTCTGGAACTAGAGAAGACCGACTCATTTTCCTCTCTTTTTATTCACTCGTTATTTATCATGTTTTTATATCTAGAAGCAATAAGTGAACTTCTATAGTGGTGACCCCGAAGTGTACTTCTAAATTATCATTTTTAATTACTCCAATTAAATAAATTCCTCAATCAAGCGGAAAATCATCTTTTTCACATTTTTGTCTTTGTGTGCACAAAGACAATTTAATTTGAAAATTTTGAGGTAAGGAATCTTAATCTTTAATTGTGTGGCCAGTTTGCTAAAAAAAGTCGCACTTATGATTTAAATTGTATCAAACCTAAAAACCAACTAGTAGAAACCAGTTAAAAAGCCAGGAGAAGTGATTGAAGAATGATTTTTAATGATTTTAAGAAATTGGACAACAAATGGCATGTTTTTTCATACTTTTAGATACCTTTTACCCAAAACTTGATTTTATTTCCCCTAAAAATTATTTATTTTCCACAATTGAGCGACTAAAACCCTAAAAATTATTTATAACTTCTTGGAGTAAAATCATTTTCAAAAAGGGTGGGAATATTTATTCAAGAATAAACACTTGCCACAAATTTATCTATTATCCGATAAAAATCATTTATTTTCCCCAATTCAGCGAATTGCGCAAACATACTTGACTTCTGAGAAGGGGAGGTTGAAATTATATTTAAAAATGGGGAGGGGGGGTAGACTGATTTTTAAAGAAAATATACATATAAGCAATCAACTGACCTATTATCCTCTACTTCTATCTCCTCCTCAGCTACAGGTTCAATAACATCCAACCAGTCCTGCCGGTCACTCGCCCCGGCTGCTCCTCCAATATTCCTGAGCGCGTCGAGCATGTTTCTAACCGGCTGGTCAGCTTGGGTGTCATGTCTCTGGCGTCTATCCCCAGCTCCGCCATCTTGGTTTAATGCATCTGTATCACGGCGATGCCTCGTCAACTCACCTTATCATTCAATGGTTTATTATTCTAGTCCTCGATTATAGGATTCGAGAAAAATTAGTCTGAAGACTAGACTGCCTTGAAATGTTTTGGGGCTAATATCTTAAGAGTTAAAGGCACTGTAAGCGTAATCCAAAGTGACCCTACATACAAAGATGACAATGCCCGATTTACAACATTACCCTTGGAACCTTCATATGATCGATAATTTGGAAGGTATTGTCTTGCTTTTCTAGGTTAATAAGTGTCAAGTTCTGATAATTCCTATATAATTTCCTGCAATAGAAATGTTTAAGTCCTTTTTTTGAATCAGACATAGCCTTCTTTGATAGGAGGGTCATTTTAAATTAAGCTTACAGTACTTTTGAGAAAATAAACAAATTAAGTAATTGTTAAAATGTCTGATTTACTTCAGCACCACAAATCACTTATTTGGCACCATGCAAGAGTTCACTTGTACATCGTCTAAATCATACCTTATCATTTTTAGGTTTAATGTTTGTATACTACAATTTAAAAGATTAAGTAATAATTTTAATGTCGTCTTCTATAAACCAGTACTGATTTCCGGGGATTGTACTACTCTTGCAAGGTGTTGGAGAAACCACTGTTGACTATAAATTCAGCTGGAAAAACAAAGATATGTTTAATGTTTATCGTTTTAAGGGTATCACTGTGAATTGCGCATGTCACTCGACAAAATTAAGCCTACAGTCCCTTTAAGAGAAGAAATCTTACTTGTTGAATTGTAAGACTGTAGATTGTATAAGAGAAGGGAACTATCTAAAACTTACCTAATAGATCCAGGGCTGCCATACTTTCTGCTGCAATAAAGTTCGTTCCATCTACATTGGTTTCTTCAGATCCTCCATCCTCATTCTCTACATCAACATCACGACCCTCAGCCTCATCATCATCCTCATCCTACATAATCATAAGTTTACCATCCTCAATCTCTAAATCAACCTCATGACCCTCCTCAACCTCATATCATCATCCTCATCCTACATTATCATGATAAGTTCACCATCCTCATTCTCTACATCAACCTCACGACCCTCCTCAACCTCATCATCATCATCATCCTAGATAATCATGATAAGTTCACCATCCTCATTCTCTACATCAACCTCACGTCCCTCAGCTTCGTCATCATCCTACATAATCATCATCTTTCATAATCATGATTAGTTTCTATTTAAAGAAAAGATTTAGTTTAACTGTTTAGTGTTTAAATGTACTTGGATAATTTTCTAATTACCGGATTATCTCGTTGTCGTCTTCTAACCCTGAGATCTATGTGTATCACAGCATTCCCATCCTCTCCCTACACATAGAGAAAAATCACGTAATAAAAAGAAAATCTTCCAACGAGGATGTATATATATTCAAATTATTTCATCCATTCAATTCTCAATTCAATTCAATTCAAGAAGCCAGTGAGTGTCGAAAAAATGTCGGGTACCTCATTCAAGGATGGGAAAAAACCCATATTAGTTTTTTTATTTCTTTAATATCTCTCTTATAATATCTTTTATCAGATTTAGCTATTTAAAAAATTTCACATTCAAAAATAAATGCTGGACGAGCGTTTAAAATCAAAAAAATAAATTGAAAACTGTATCAAAACAAGGACGAAAAAAACAGGTTTGAAGAAGGCAGAAAATATCAAACCTGACTTGTTCTAGCTCCTGTTGATATTATTTCTATTCTCCCACTTCTAAACCGTTGAACTTCTCCGCCAACATCATCAATACTAAAATTATGTTTATTGTCAAGACATAAATCCAGCAACAAGATGTTTTGAAATCCGCAATTCAGTCGTTCCGTACTATTATTCAAATAAACAATATATAGAAAGCAATTAAATTCATCATTGATATTCTAAAAACCTGACAATGAAAAAAAAAAAAAAATTATTCCATATTGGCAAAAAAGCTTACTAAACGGAAATTCATTGATACAAACGAAGTTGCTTAAAATTGTTCACCCAGAATGTCAAAGACAAAGACAAAGGATGTACACCTGTCTAGGACGGGAAGGACAGGATTTATACCTGACTAGGACGGAAAAGACCGGATGAATATCTGTATAAGACGGGAAGGACAGGATTTATACCTGTCTAGGACGGAAAAGACCGGATGAATATCTGTCTAAGACGGGAAGGACAGGATTTATACCTGTCTAGGACGGAAAAGACCGGATGAATATCTGTCAAGGGCGGAAAGGACAGGATTTATACCTGTCTAGAACGGGAAGAACAGGAGCTGGAGCTCGTCTCCAGGTTATTGGTTTAACTAGTTCATCATCTTCCTCCCTAAATATAATAATCAACTCTAAATATTCATAAAAAAAATACGGACGACAGATAAGTTGTTTAATTAGCCAATACTGAATATGTAAGGTATAAGTCCCAGTTAACTGTTCTTAAAATTTGCTCCTGAGTGATATAACATTTTTCTGGAATCATTTTCAAGAACCAAAAACGTATATCTCAGAAATTATATGACATGTTAACAAAAGGTATTTTTCACAGAAATTACAAATGGCCCCTTAAACCCTTGGAGTATTTGTCGAGCGCAGAGATGTTTGTGTGTAAACTTATCAAAACCCGCTAGAAGAGTCAGCTGTAAATTCTGGTTTCGATAGGATTATACACACATATCTCTGTACCTTGTAGAACACACAAAGGTATCTATATAATATTTATTAACTGTATTGCATATCTAGTATCAATAAACTGTAGTGTATATCATGTACACATTAAATACCTGGTATCTATAGACTGTATTGTATATCATGTACGCATTAAATACCTGGTATCTATATACTGTATATCATGTACGCATTAAATACCTGGTATCTATAGACTGTATATCATGTACGCAATAAACACCTTATCTATAGACTGTATATCATGTACGCAATAAATACCTGGTATCTATAGACTGTATATCATGTACGCATTAAATACCTGGTATCTATAGACTGTATATCATGTACGCAATAAATACCTGGTATCTATAGACTGCATATCATGTACGCAATAAATACCTGGTATCTATAGACTGTATATCATGTACGCAATAAATACCTTATCTATAGACTGTATATAATGTACGCAATAAATACCTGGTATCTTTAGACTGTATATCATGTACGCAATAAATACCTGGTATCTATAGACTGTATATCATGTATGCATTAAATACCTGGTATCTATAGACTGTATATCATGTACGCAACACCATTCTGAGTTTTCATCTGCCGACGTATTTCTCGATACAGCAACCCAACCTTGAGGGTGAATTCTAAAACAAGTTTTCAATCAGAGGTGTATATTAAGGGGGCTACGGGGGTCAAGCACTTCTCCCCCTGGATCAGTGAAATCAGTAATTTGAAGAAGGTTTTCAGNCATGGAAAGAAAAAATGAAGCCCCCTTCCCCTGGACAAACTCCTGTATACGCCCCAGCATTTAATCGTCCTATATGAACTTGTCCGTTTTTACAAAAAGGGTTCTATAATTTTATAATCTTTTATAATTAGTTTTCGAACAGTTTGGGGACTTTGGTATTTTCCTGTCTTAAAGGGAGTGACCGGCTATGTAAGGTAGTTGAACGGAGTATGCAGTGTTGTGGAAAACTTCTTCCGGATTCATTTGAGGCATATTAAAGAATTAGTTTATTTTAAATTATTAAATAAAGACGACATAAAATGTAAAAAAGTTCTACAATAAACTACAGACGTCATGTATAGGAACATGATGAGAAAATAAAAATTCATCTTATCATCGAAAATGAGTAATCTTG
This sequence comes from Eurytemora carolleeae, assembly GCF_000591075.1. Taxonomy (NCBI): domain Eukaryota; kingdom Metazoa; phylum Arthropoda; class Copepoda; order Calanoida; family Temoridae; genus Eurytemora; species Eurytemora carolleeae. The sequence continues at coordinate 259,235 of NW_019396273.1, read as the reverse complement.
TTTAATTATTAGTTTCCATTTTCTCATTATTCTGGTTTATTCACAAAGATTTTCGTAGATTTTCTAGAATTATTATTGAAAAGACGACATTTAAAGAATTTGAAGAAATCTGCGAATAAATTCAAAGAAGGTAAGAAATTCAATATAATAATGAAAACGAAATAATCGATTTTAGCATTGATTTATTGACAAATTTCTTTTGAGAAATATGTTCCTAACCATCTAAATAGATTACTGTATAATTTTTACTTTAGTTTTCGTTGTCGTTATTTAATAGTTTTAAAAAACCGATTCTGAAAACGTATCCACCCCCAAATCAGGAGTTTTGAACGTCAAATTTGCGCTCAAACTCAGGGTTTACAGATCTTTAAAAAGTTTTAAATGTCTCAAATGAATCCGAAAGAAGTTTTCCACAACCCTGCATTCAGTTCAACTACCTTAAATAGCCGCAAACTCCCTATAAATATGTTTTCTAACCTTTTAAAAATAATAACACCTGTCAAAAAAAAAAAAAAAACATTTAAACTCAAACAATTGTAAGCAGGATATTGATTTTTACCTTAAACTTGAAATAGTATCTGCATCGTTTAGGTCTGGGAAATCAGATATCAGCTCAATACGATTCCGTTTAGCGTGGAACAGTCTGCTCAATCAATCAATCAATTTTCATAGTAAAACAAAATAATTAGATAACAATTATTAATATGTTCTTTGAACATAATGTTTCTCAAAACTACTCTCAAAAACAAAACACTTAATAAACATTGTAATTTTACTGCAAAGTTTGGTGGTTAAGACACAGAAACATTAAGATTTTCTTGAGACAAAAATTTGCTCTGCAAACTTTTAATAATCAGAAATGATTGTGAAATTCGCAAATACATCGAGGATCAAGCTGTTTTAGTTTCATTTTCGGATTACTTTAAGAAGTTACAGTGGGCCACAAAATAAATCAGCATAACAAGTTTTTTGATAATCTTCTGTCGGTAAATTTTATTTATTCTTTTCTTGTTATTTCTTTGAAAATTTTTTTGTTTATTTTTCATTTTTTTATAGAGGAAAAGTATACAGTAATTGATTGATTGCCTTGTGTAAATACAGGCTAGTTCTCGAGGTTGTCCTGACAACTGCATCATTCGGTACAAATTTGGTTTAAATCCTAAAAATTAGCATCATCCGGTACAAATTCGTTTAAAATTCTAAAATTAAGTTTCTTGTGGTACAAATTCAGTTTAAATTTTTTTTTAAATCATTATCATTTAGGTCATTAGAGGTCGCAAGAGGTCATTAGATGGTCAAACAATGGATTCATTGCTGCTACTGTATTCCCTGGGTTCCTAGCTTTCGTTTGATATGCATAAAGCCATACTTAAAATATTTTTATTTTAGAGGTCATTTCAGGTCATTAGTGGTTGTTAGAGGTCATTAAAAGGTCAAACACTGGATTCGTTGCTGCTACTGTATTCCCGAGGTTCCTAGCTTTTAATTGATTTGCATAAAGCCATAGTTAAAACATTTTCATTTTTGGAGGTCATTTAGGTCATTAGAGGTCGTAAGAGGTCATTAGAAGGTCAAACACTTGATTTGTTTCTGCTATTGTATTCCCTGGGTGCCTAGCTTTCGTTTGATATGCATAAAGTCATAGTTAAAATATTTCCTATTTGTAAAGGTCATTGGAGGTCATTAGAGGTCATCAGAGGTCATTCGAGGTCATTAAAATTGAATTTGATTTTATTTAAGGAATTGTGATCACTAATTAGGCGTGCAGCCAAAAAATTGGAAGATTTGAACCAAAAATGAAGGCAGGGCCGCCCTCTTACATCAAATGTGACATCTCCACCATCCCCTTTGGTTTAAATCCAAAAAACATATGGTGTATATTTTGTAATCCTAAAAATTAACATCAAATGGCACAAATTCGTATAAAAAGCTAAATACTAGCATTATTTGGTACAAATTCGGTTAAAATTCTAAAAATCGAAATCATTTATTGCAAATTCGGGTTTACTCCTGTAGATTGAAAATTTAGAAATTGAGATCATGAATTACCAGGAGATATCCCTTCATGTAAATTATTACCTTCTAAATCCTGACGGAGAGTTTGAAGATTGAGATCATGAACTACAAGCAGATATCCCTTCATGTGAGATATTACCTTCTAAATCCTGACGGAGAGTTTGAAGATTGAGATCATGAACTACAAGCAGATATCCCTTCATGTGAGATATCACCATTTTATCAGCAGCTGGGGTTAATCTCATCCTCATCAGCCCAGCAGTATAGAACACCTGGATATATAATAGTTGGATCATTTTTATCCCATCCGAACCTAGAGGATACAATCCGGATTTACAGGGTAAGAACACAGAACAGGTAGTATGGAACCATCGCTAACGCGTACCGGCGTCTGAAAAGCCGGTGTAGCGTTTCATCCAGACCGGGGTAATATTTGGCCCGGGTGCAATACAAAGACGGCATTAGTAAACAAACACATTTAAAATTTTAGCCTGCAGAAGAGTGGAAAACATGCCTAAATAATGTACATAATGTGTGTGCTTCTAATTTTTAATTTTATGGCCTACCAAACAAAAAATTGTAACAATTTCAANGGCGCTCCTCTGTTCTATCAATTTTTTACATAACTAGCGGTAATTTCCTAATATACGATTTTTTGACCACAACCCCTTCCCCCTACTATCAAATTTTGTACATGGATTTCACATGTAACACTCATCCGGACCAAATATAACGCCCGGGCCCTATTTAACGTGACACCGGTATGTGTCGTTTGAAAGTGCTCGATGCCGCAACGTTTATGTACAAATGCACAATGGGCTTAAAGAAAGAAAATATTTGTTTTCCATAATTACGTTTCAGACTTTCCCTCTCCCCCTGAATCCACTGTGGAGAGTGTTTGTGCAGACAATAATGTTCACAACATATACATTGACCCCAACTTATACAAGTCAACTGATGTATTACTCTGAAACATACACCTATTTACAGCTGTATGATTAGTAAATCCCTTTCAAGCCAGTGAGGCTGGCAATCCGCGCCAGGGCTGGTTCTATACTACCTGTTCTGTGGTTGAGTAAAAAAAGGGATTTTTGATGTTTTGAGAAGAAAAAAATTAAATTTTTTTGTTTGCTTCGAATTTTTGCAAAAAAATATGTGAAGCGATAAAAAATACGTCAAAATTTTAAGATTAATCTTTTTGTTTTATCTTACTCAATTTTTGATGAAATATGAAATTTCGGAAAACAATAGAATAAACTTATTCTATGCAAATTTTGGTTTCGCGTTTTCATTTTCAGTGCTTAAAAACAAAACAGTATCTTTCTGAAAACATCGATAATACCGGTTTTTTTACTCACCCTGTATGGTGTATATAATCCCATACGGATTAAATGATCCCATCCGGACCTAGAAGATCCCATCCGAATCTGTACGATCCCATTTGGACCTAGGATCATATCCAGATCTTATTGATCCCATCCGGAAAGAATAAAAAATTTGTCCAAGAAAATACGAAGGTTTGTTTAAAAAAAAAAGATTTTAACATTTAAGAATCCTCAATCACCCTAGTTACCTCTTATTAGGCATTGATAAAAATGTATTACCTTATTAAATTCTGGATTGGTTTCTGAGTATTTATTGAAGTCCCATGTATAAATCGCACCATCAAACCCTTAGAAAACATAAACTAATGTTTTTTTTCCGAAAATCTCAACAACAAATAACAGACAAAATAAAAATATAAAACGTATACCAGGAGCTATCAAAAGGTAGTTATGATAGTTTAGAAAGCCATTTTTTGGTGAAAAATATACTTTGATAAGAAACTGTCATCGTAATTTTAAGTGTTCTCCAACCGCTACCGCCGCCACACTCCGCCATTTCTGTGCTCCATTCATGCACATTGCACAAAGTATAAATTTAATCATTATTATGCTGAACCAGGGGAGCTCGTTTGTAAACAGCCTGAGCTATCTTATAGCTCCCCGGCCACAATATATATATAATTTAATTAATATATGTATGTTTAACTTGTGGCCTAATAAATGATTTGATATAAAAACTGTACTGCACATATAAATATATATGTATGTTTAACTTGTGGCCTAATAAATGATTTGATATAAAATGATTTGATTTGATTCACTTAGGTTTAATTTAATCCTTAATCAGATGAATAATAAGGAAGCTATTTTAGTTTTCTCTGTTAAAAAAAAACTCTTTGGAATGAAGAATCACTTCAAATTTCGTTACCAGTCCCTTTATCAATAATCAAACTAAGAAAACATTGATTGCATTTTCTGCCTGATGTGACGAGAGCGTTATCGTGCTGCGAATATTCGATGTTCTTGACCCAGTTTGTGTGTCCTTGCAGGGTTCGAACCCGAGTTTTTAAATTTCGAACATCCCACAGCGCTACCGTGTAGTCGTCTGAACAACTGGCAAAGGTTCGTGTGTCTAGAAATCTGAAGAAAAAAATGTTCCATGATAAAAAAAAATTTTAAGTCAAAAAAATAAATATATTTTTAAATTATCAAGATCCTCTTCCCAGACATTAATGGGAAAAGGTTGGAAAAAATGGCAAATTATAATTATTTAGATTTTAAAAAATTCATACTTCATGTGTTTTGATTTATATTTTGTTTTGAATATATTACCTGACGCAATTTACACAATCCTAAAAACATTCAATCAGATCTTTACGCAATTAAAACGAATTAAAGAATTTCATCTTAACAAGATTTTAGTGTTTCAGAACTTCAATGTTACGGAATAGTGTCACAGAATTTCAAAATTCAATGTTTTTGCATTTCAAAGTTTGGAATTTCTAATATTCAGAAAACAGCCTTTTCACCAATTCTCAAACATTTTTACTAAAAAAATTACTAACACCAACAAAACAATAAAAGAATTAAGAAATTAAAAATTGAAAAAAAAAATTAAAAATCTGATTGAATCCCTGGTGTGCGTTCTCTATACTCTTCACAACCTGCCTCGTGAGCGGGTCAAATATTAGAATGTTTTTCCGTTCACACGCTGCGGATAGGATCCGTCCATCCGGACTAAACTCAAGGTTGAATATTCCTCCTAAATTAGGGTCAAATATTAGAAAGTTTTCAGTTTACACGCTACGGATAGAATTCGTCCATCCGGACTAAACTCAAGGTTGAATATTCCTCCTAAATTAGGGTCAAATATTAGAAAGTTTTCAGTTTACACGCTGCGGATAGAATCCGTTCATCCGGTTAAAGGTTGAATATTCCTTCTAAATTCAGGGGTGTTAATTTTATAAATGACACCTTCCCTCCACCCTCAAAAATGGAAATTGGACCTAAAACTAAAAAGTTTTTTAAATACTTTTAACCCAAAAATTCAATTATTTCCCCCGAAAAATGAGGGGGAAATAATTTTAAAGAAAATATACAACCCTGTCTAGTGTCTACATTATAAAAGATGTTACGACAAATTATTTATCGGTATTTGTATATTCTTATATAAATCCCTTCCCCCTTTACAAATTCATTATATTTCCACACATTATTAGGAATATAAATTCATAAATGAATCTAGGGGGAGGAGGGGACATTTTTATGAAGACCTTTAAAAATAGGGAAATCCGGCAACAAATTCTTCCACCCCAGCTTTTTTTTTCAATTTGCCTTACAACAAATTGTTATTAATTTCTCTAGGTTAAAGATGCACTTCAAGCTTTTGGATACTTACTAAACCCAAAATTTATTAATTTCTTCATAACAATTTTTTTACTATTTGAGGGATTTAAAAAATTTAGAAAAAGTGAGGAAATTGATTTTAAAGAGAAAGGGGGGGGATAATTTTACATAAGAAATAAACCCCCCGTGTTTAATGGAGGAATGGAATGTACCTGTTGAGTGTATGGCTGTTTCTTGCATAATAACTCTTCCTTTATGTATTCTCTCAGATCTATAGGATGGGGTAGTGGAGTTCTGGAAGTATGGAACTGATCTAAACAATGACATAAAATATATAGGATGGGGTAGTGGAGATCTGGAAGTATGGAACTGATCTAAACAATGAAATATATAGGATGGGGTAGTGGAGATCTGGAAGTATGGAACTGAACTAAACAGTGATATATATAGGATGGGTTAGTGGAGTTCTGGAAGCATGGAACTGATCTAAATAAATATTTTTTTATCTTCATGGCCTAAACAAATGGAACTAACACATTGAGGTTTGAGGTTTGGAATTTGGATAATAATTAACATCGAATTTAAATGAATACAGGTTGGTTAAATAAGAATATTAACTCCTGTTAGATTGTCTATAAAACCAATAAGTATAAAAATTTAAAATATTCAATGATAATTGTCATTTTAATGAATAAAAAATGCAGATTTTAAAATTGTAAACGATTTACGGAAATTAAAACTTGACAAATGGACCGTTTTAGACAGAAAAGCTATAATATTTTTCAAGGGTAACTTGAAATTACGCCGACAGTACCCTATAACTTCAAGGAAAAATTGGTCGTACATTTTCTTAAACTTCCGATTAATATATATTAAAAGATGTGTATGGAGCAAGACACTTTGGCCGCCAAGTGTCTCGGCTCTCGATATTTCCGCGATTTCAGTTGAAAGACACCTAGCGGCCAAAAAATCGTCCTCAAAAGTACATCAAATTTGAAATAGATTACTCACATATCTGTTTGTTTGTTGAGAAGTCCTTGTGCCAGTTTTGAATTAAAAAGATTTGATTCCCCAGGATATGGTCGGATACCAGATCGTCTTCGGTCTAATAGTCATATTCATTATTTAAATCAATCAATCAATCAATCAATCATCCAACCAATCAACCTTTCAATCAATCAAGATGATCATATAAAGGGATACCCACAAAGCATTAGACTTCAAAGACAACTTTATGGATTTTAAAACTCATTTCTCATATTCATATATCTTCGGCTTAAATCTGCCGTATTTTAAAAAATGATATTTCTACAAGGAACTCAACGTGATTTCCAACTTTGACCGTCAAGCAGATCAACCTTCAAGTACAAGAGGTTTACCTTATTTAAACCCTGCATCTTTACACTTAACCAATTATATCTCAAGAATGTCCCAACCCGTCTAACCAATATACTTACGCCAACCCGTCCTAACCAAATGTATCTATAACTTATCCCAACCCGTCCTAACCAAATGTCACTTAATATTATCCCAACCCATTCTAATCATGTATCTCAAACTTATCCCAAATCCGTCCTAAAAAAAGGTATCTTAAACTTTACCAACCCGTCTTATCCATTCCATATGTAACTTAAAATTATCCAAACCAGTCACAACCAACCGTATCTCAAGCTTGGCCAAACCCGTTCCTAATCAAATTTAACATAAAACTTATTCCAACCGGTCCTAACCAAATGAATCTAACTTATCCTTACCGGTCCTAACCAAATGTATCTCAAACTTATCCCGACCCGTCCGAACAAAATGTAACTTAAACTTGTCCCAACCCGTCCTAACTAAATGTATCTCAAACTTGTCCCAACCCGTCCTAACCAATGTTTCTCAAACTCAATTTTTATGAACTTATTTATATCCTGGGTAATTTCCATTCACGAGTAATTATTAACAAATTTTAATAAGAGTGGTTAATACTTATTCCAGGACCATTCGACCGAAAACCTAACTTTTCAGTGTGCAAAATAAAGAGAACATCTGAACTCTCGTTAAAGGTTGTTAAAAATTTAGGAAAATATTAAAAAACAACAATAAAATATACGTAGTAGAAAATAAGATTTTAACCACTTTTCTTTGGAAACCCAGCTTAGCCTAAGAAATCGACCCGCTCAACTTATATTTTTAAACTTGTAATATTTCTCAATAAAAATTTGTGGCAAATCGGTCCGGGTTTATGAAATATTATCAGATTTCCAAACAGACCAACAGATAGTTCCCTACTTTATTTATAATAAAAACTATGACACCACATTTTTGAAAATAGGGTCAGAGTGAGATTGTATTCTACAAACTGCATGTTATGTATCATAAATTACGATTTAAAAGCAATGAAGAGTGACTTCAGAACTGCAGCGACTTTTATTTATGTTCATGTTAATAAACTTTTTTACCAAACAAGCGAGCTTGGGTATAAAAGGATTCTTAACCCGTTTTATTGCCAGTCTGTATTAAACTCTGCTACATTGATAATAGAAGTTTGTTAAGAAATAAATCTTTTTCATTCAGAAACGATAGGTTGGATAGCCATGAGATAGTTGAAGACGGAGTGGTAGAGTTTCAGATTCAAACATGATTAGAGAGATCAATAAATAGAAAAACTAGTGGTTTAAACCCTAGTGTAAAAGATATATATAGAATAGAAAAGGGTTTATTCAGAACATTTTTACATTCCTATCAACAGATCCATGAAATCAATGATCGACTCCCTAAAAATTTGAATAGAGGTGTGTGCTCTGAAAATCCTTTCATTTTCGGCATTTTATCTGAAATTTAATATTTTACAACAGTTCATCTTGAGGTTGTAAGATCAAAACTTTAAAAGAATTGATATTTTATCTTAATTTCACTCACTACACATTTATTTCAAGAAGTTACAATTTATTTAATTACTGGGCAGCGCTGACAAGAGCCTCTCCAACCTAAATAAAATAATTTCTATCAAATAATAATGGTTTTTAACTAATTTAAAAATAATAGCGAATAAAAAGAAAATAGAAAGAAACTAGTTAAGAAGAAACGGAGAGAAAAATGGGATCAGATTGGAAATATAGAAAAATAGGGTCAGATTGGAAATATAGAAAAATAGGGTCAGATTGGAAATATAGAAAAATAGGGTCAGATTGGAAATATAGAAAAATAGGGTCAGATGGGAAATATAGAAAAATAGGATCAGATGGGAAATATAGAAAAATAGGATCAGATGGGAAATATAGAAAAATATGATCAGATTGAAATATAGAAAAATATGATCAGATAGGAAATATAGAAAAATATGATAAGATTGGAAATATAGAAAAATATGATCAGATAGGAAATATAGAAAAATAGGATGAGATTGGAAATATAGAAAAATTGGATCAGATTGAAATATAGAAAAATATGATCAGATAGGAAATATAGAAAAATATGATAAGATTGGAAATATAGAAAAATATGATCAGATAGGAAATATAGAAAAATAGGATGAGATTGGAAATATAGAAAAATTGGATCAGATTGAAATATAGAAAAATATGATCAGATAGGAAATATAGAAAAAAGATTGGAAATAAAAACAGGATCGAAAGGAAGAAACAGGAACCGATAGGAACAGTTGCAGATGAAAATATGATATATGAAACAGGGACGAATCAGGAACTGAAGAAAAATATGCAAGGATTAAAAAGAAATGCATGAATAAAACGAAACAGAAACAGAAAGTATTAATATAACTATAGTAATAAATATTATAATAAATTTCATAGATACAGAAGGAACGCATAAAAAACAGCAGAAACAGAAAATAATAAATAATTATTAAAACTATAGTAATAGTTCATAGATATAGAAGGAATGCATAAAAAACAGCAGAAACAGAAAATAATAAATAATTATCAAAACTATAGTAATAGTTCATAGATATAGAAGGAATGCATAAAAAACAGCAGAAACAGAAAGTAATAAAAAGGAGATAAAATATTAATTAGATGAAGGGAACATTTAATACAACATTTTAGATAAAAATCCACGAATAAATTCAAACCTCGATGGCAATCTGTGCTTCCGCTCTTTCGACTTCAGTGTTAGCGGCGTTAAGTGCAGCCTGGGCATCAGCCAAAACTTGTCTAGGTTAATAAGCCTTAATTCTTCTGCCAAATTGTTTATCTATGTCTGTATGCCTATCTATGTAAGTGTTAATCTATGTTTATTTTTAATGTTTAATTTTTAATCCATGCTCATTAATTTATGTTTAAATATATTTCTATGTTTAAGTATTTATTTTAAATATTTATCTCTGTTGAAGTGTCTATTTATGTTAAAGTTTTTACAGATGTTTAGGTGTCGATCTGTGTTATTAAAGTGTCAATCTTTGTTAAAGTGTCATCTCTGTTTAAGTGTCTTTCTCTGTTTAAGTGTCTATCTCTGTTAAAGTGGTGTCTATTAATATTTAAATGTCAATCAATGGTCAAGTAGTGTCTATCTTTGTTAAAGTGTCTATCTATGTTGAAGTGTCTAACTTTGTTGAAGTGCCTATCTATGTTGAAGTGTCTATCTATGTTGAAGTGTCTATCTATGTTGAAGTGTCTATCTATGTTGAAGTGTCTATCTCTGTTAAAGTGTCTATCTATGTTGAAGGGTTTATCTCTGTTAAAGTTTCTATCTATGTTAAAGTGTCTATCTATGTTGAAGTGTTCATCTCTGTTAAAGTTTCTATCTATGTTAAAGTGTCTATCTATGTTAGAGTGTCTGTTTTGGGTAGTGTCCATCTTTGCCAAAATATCGATCTTTTGTTTAATTATCAATCTACGTTAAGAGTCTTCTTGATCTATCTATGTTCATTGTTCAAGAGTCCATCTATGCTAAAAAAAAACCTTTATCACCTTGCACCGGCAGCATCAAGGTTCTCAATCGGGTGAGCCTCTTCAGCAAGAATTTGAACAGAAGAATCTTCATTTATGGTGACGGAGCCGGAGGAAACGAAAAACTTCTTGCTTGTTCCATCCTCCTCATAACTAATTAAAATGAACAGATTTAAACAAGGACACAGGGGGGTATGGGGATTCCAGGTTTTTTAGCCCCCTCCGCCCCCTGACAGAGTTGGCAAAAAAAAAACCAGCCCCAAAAAAACCATTAAAACCCACTTTAATAGACCAAATTAGTGGGTTTTTTTTGAGAGTTTAGATTTTTCAATTTTCAAGTCTAATCTTCAATCTTTCAATGACACATTTTTCAAGAAATGAGGTCTACAGGTCTACTATCATTGATATTGATTATTAGGTTTGTATTACTATAACTGACACATGTATTCATTTATTCTGTGGTGACTAAAACCACTAAACTAAAAAGAATTATTGAGTAATTTTCCAAAAAACTTTTGAATGAATTTATTCATCCTTGTCACTCAGCTGAGTCACTCAGCTGAATCCTCTTCTCCAGGCAATGAAGAAGTAATGGTATTGAGGATGTTTCCTCTGTATACAGTTGCTAGTTTATTTGCCTTCTACCACCAAGACGGTTTCTGGTTTAAGACCAGACAAATCCCATTGTAAAAAACAATTGTAGAAATCGATCATCTACAATATTTTGAACTCAATAAGATACTACAACAGAATTTTCAAATTTGTTGCGATTGGATAGTGAAATACAATCCCTTGTTTATTATGTAAATAAGTGAGCTGAATCACATGAAGAAGGTAGGAAAAATTACTATAATAAAAGATAATTTTTTGTGAATATATAACGTACCCATTATCACAAAATATTATTTTTTTTTAACTATTGAGGTTCACCTATTGCTAAAATAGTCATATTTTGATGATTTATAAGTTTTAGTAGGCTTAAACAACTGTAAAATTTAAAAAAAAAACCAATAAAGCCAACAAAAAAACAACAACAAAACCCACTGGGATGGGTTAATTTAAAAAAAAACCGAAATTTTACAACCCTGACCACTGGAAATATGGAGATAAATGACGACAAATATTTTTTGCTGTTTCGAAGGAAACATTTTACCATGTAGGAAATTAAAGATAAATTTTAACTTTCGTTAAACAATTTGTATTCCTATGTGTTAAGGGATTGTAGACAACGAAATTTTAAAAAAAATTTGAAAGGCTTCGGTGGTACTTTGGTGGTTTAGCAAAAAAAATTTCTTTTTAAAATTAATAAACGACTCCCACCCATGTAATTCTGAATAACTTACACAGTGACAACACCGGGTTTAAGGACTGCAAGAGTAGGAACGTGGGCAGGGAGGATACCGAAAGATCCGCTGAAGGAAGGAACATCGATCTGCTTGACAGCAGCAGCGTTGTAGTGCACGGCGTTTGGGGCGGCGAAGGTGAAGGCCATGTCAGCATTTCTAGAGATTGATTTGTAAATCAACAAAGCGACAGAAATAGATCTATTACGCACATTAAAATAACAGTATCCAAAAATAATTACTTGCGTTAAACAATATAGATTAGAAATTGGTATATAACTCCTAGAACTTGTTATTGTACAGGGTATCCCACACCCAATTAGACCGCGTCAATGGGTCTAACTTGCGATTTTGGGGACAAATCAGAAAGTTTCAGAAGAATGAATCATTTTGAAAAACTTAATAAAGCAAAAGAACAGTTGTTAACAGAAAATACTAGATTTTTCGAGTATTATGTGCGTATTTTGATGATAAAGATGTGAGATAATCTTATATGTTACGGGACGCTCTGTGTAACTAGCTTGCTAGACGTTAGATGCAAAGCACTTCAAAAAATGAATAGGATGGGGGTTTAATTGCATCTATAGCGATATATCTTCAGACCCAAAGTCTAAATTAGGCTGTATACAATATAAACATTACAAACAATCCCCTTAGCCCAATTCAATTAAATTACATGGACCCTGGAAACTTTAAACTTTTATTAACGACAAAAAAATAAATGTAAAAAAGGGAGAAAAGGGTATAAAATCACATTAAGGAAAAAAACAAAGTAAAAACACACCTGGGGGCGCTAGTAGACATCATTCTACGCAGAGAGAGGGAAGCTGCAGTACGGAATGCCATCTTGATTAAATAAGTCTGAAAACAGGGAATATTGTTATTCTAACGTATGAATTTTTTAACAAGAGAAAAGCTTTAAACAATCCAAAACTGTATTTATTTCACTGATTTCCACGACATGAAAATAAAATGAGAACATCTGACAGATCCAAACCAAACTTTGCCTCCATACTTTTTCCAGAAGAAAGCAAGATGTCGAACAAAAAACTCACGCAACCTAAGAAAATTCAGGTTTTTTATTTTTAAAGGCTTTCTTTATAAAAAAAAACATTGTATATTTGTTCTCCAATGATATTTTCAAAAATTAAGTTCAAATAAACATAAATATTCAAAAGAATTCAGTGTTTAATCACATTTTAAATAGAAATTTTCTTTCTACGGCCATTATTTCTTGCGGAATTCTACGCGGCTAAAAGTCGGATTTTGATCCACGTTTCATCATGGTGGATTCTCATTTGAACTACTGCCGTTTGAACTATGGTACGATTCAACTATTGTTCGTTTGAACTATTGTTCATTTGAACTACTGACATGACGTCATATCCTGTAGTTTAAATCAACGCATTTCTTGCTCATTTGAACTATTTTTCTACCCCAATTCAGTTTTAAAATTTTTTTATAATCTTCATAAAGTTATATTCATGACAATTAATTAGATAAACATTACACAGAATGAACATAAAAATAGTTCAAAGGAACATGAAAATAGTTCAAATGAACATAAAAATAGTTCAAATGAAATAGTTCAAATGAACATAAAAATAGTTCAAATGAACATGAAAATAGTTCAAATGAAATAGTTCAAATGAAAAAAAAATAGTTCAAATGAAAAAAAAATAGTTTAAATGGACTAAAAAATAGTTCAAATGGACAAAAAAATAGGTTAGGTTAGGTTAGGTTAGGTTAGGTTAGGTTAGGTAAAAAATAGTTCAAATTAAATATTTTTTTGTTCATTTGAACTATTTTTTTGTCCATTTGAACTATTTTTTTGTCCATTTAAACTATTTTTTGTTCATTTGAACTATTTTTTTGTTCATTTGAACTATTTTTTTTTGTCCATTTGAACTATTTTTATGTTCATTTGAACTATTTTTTTTGTTCATTTGAACTATTTTTTTATTCATTTGAACTTTTTTATATTCATTTGAACTATTTTTATGAATTCATTTGAACTATTTTTATGAATTCATTTGAACTATTTTTTGTTTATTTCATTAATAATATTTTAATAGTTCAAATGAAAATAGTTCAAATGAACTAAAAAATAGTTCAAATGAGCAATATATTTACTCGTTTGAACTATTGTTCATTTAAACTACTCACGTGGTCCCACGTGCAGTAGTTGAAATGAACACAGTTCAAATGAACAATAGTTCAAATGGCAGTAGTCCAAATGAGATAGCATCTTCATCGTTACTGAGATTTTTACTGATTTATGATTGAAATTTAAATGAATCCTCAAATTTCAGAGAAAGAATCAACTAATGATAAACCGCTCCTAGAAATTTGATTTTAATAGTGGGATTGAAATAATCATAAAGGAAACATAACTTTTTCTTATACTTAATTGGTCCTGTTTAAGGGGGGATGGTTCTAGAATGAGGCATATTCCTGAAACTCCCCCCCACACTTTCCAATCCATGCTTGCCCCCCCCTACAGGGGGGGGGCAAGACTTCTTAAGGGAGGGGCATGCCCCCCCCCTTAATCAGGCTAGGGGGGGCCTGGCCCCCCCATAGTTGCGCGCCTGCTTCAGGGTTTCCAGTCGTAACTACGTTACATGTAATTATGCGTAATTACGCGTAACACTTTCTTTCACTTACGCAGGAGCATTATGTGTAATTACGCATTTATTACGTTTACGAAAGAAAGTCGAGTTTTGCGTAATTAATGCGTAATTACGCAAAATTACGTAATACGAAACAATTCCGTAATACAAAAGTACATATTACTTCTCACAAATAATTATAGCGGGAAAGTATTGTAAGACCCGCTACAACCATGTCAAACATATTTTGACAATTTTACATTTTTTTCAAACAAGGAAGATAAACTTGAGAAAGTAGGTTGAAATATTAACAAGTCGTCAAAAATTGAAAAAGGAATTGAGTCTTTGCCAAAAAATTTTATTTTCTAATCCCTATATTTTTGCAACCTAATGCCGTAGACCTTAGATATTTCAAACTATGAATTCTGTTATAGATTAAATAATCAAAGTTTGAAATATAAAAGGTTTCCACCATTAGGTTCCTAAGATATAAGGATTAGAAAAGTTGAGCTAGTGGCAAAGACTCAATTCCTTTATAGATTATGTATTTTTTTGATAAAAATAAATTGTTGGCCCTTTGTTAAACTTTTTAGTTGTCGAACATAAAAATTACATCAACATAGTATTGGCTGAAATTTCTGATTCAACTTGCGTGAAATTATTTTCCTTGTAAGTTAGTTGTTTTATTTAAATTAAAAATTAAATCTTCAAAATCTCATAGATGTAATTATTGCAAAATTTCACAAAATTACTTAATAGATCTTACCCAAAATTATGATGTAATTTCGCGAAATTGAAGTTTCGCTAATTATTCGCAAAATTATCTCATAGATATTACGCGAAATTACACCGTAATTACGCGTAATTATAGTTTCGCTTATTACGCGTAATCATTACCTAATTTCGCGAAATTACGTTGTAGAAATTACGCGAAATTATGCCGTAATAACGCGTAATTATAGTTTCGCTTATTACGCGTAATCATTACTTAATTTCGCTAAATTACGTTGTAGAAATTACGCCGTAATTTCGCGAAATGGATATTTTCCCAATTACGCATAATCCTGCGAAATTACATGAAATGAAAATTATTACGCGTAACTGCACGTAATTACGCGTAAGAGAATAATCTATTACGTTGGAAACCCTAGCCTGCTTTCCCCAATCCCCGATAAAATACAAGTAGTCCAGATGATGAAGCATATTAAACTGCGTAGAAACTATAATTTACAAACTAAACTCCGCGATCTTCCGATCCTCAGTCAGCTGACATTGCATTAAATGGAGGACCAACATTCATTCGTTCATTTTCACATAAAGCGATATATTCGCCTTTTATGATTCTTCAAACTATAATCACTAATTCATCTAGTTCCAGCATTTCCTAAATGTAGTCTGCCCTTTTTTTGTTAGTTTAAATTACCGGATATATTCAGAATTTAGTTAATATATATCAAATGAACTAAAATTTGAAAGTTAAAAGTTTTATAGATTTCTATCTCAGCAACAGTTAAAGATGTGATTTTTTAAACAAGTTGTTCTTTGTTTTTGAGATTTAAATCTGGTAATTTTCTAATATACGATCTTAGGTTAGGTAAGGTTAAGACAACTTCCGGGCTGAGCGCTACGGCTAGGACAGGGGGGGGCGCCCCCCGCTCAGTTTCAGGGGAGGGCGCACCGTACTGCCCCCCCCCCTATTTGCGCCTCTGAATGTTGTTATGAGAATACCAAAAGACAAATTCCGGGCTGAGCGCTGCAACCAGGACAGGCTAGGGAGCCGGGTGCTGCTGGTCAATTATATTCATGTCTTACATAAGATCCATTGTACAAAATTGTTAAGAGGGGGCCGGGGGGAGTCAAAAAATCGTATATTAGGAAATTACCACATGAAACTTTCAAATGTATTATTTTTGGTGTTGGTTAGGTCATGACAATTTCTAGGTGCAGCGCTGCGGCTTTGACAGGGTGGGGGGCTTAGTCTTAGAGAAAGATTTATTAATCTCGAATTCTCCTGCCGCCCCCCCCTTTATCAAAATATCTAGATGTAGTTTGTATTATTTGAGGTAGGTTAGGGTAAGACAATTTCTGGGCCGAGCGCTGCTGTAAGGACATGCTACGGGGCTAAGTGCTGCGGCCACACGTTCAACATTTCATGTTAATTTTTGACGTAGAAGGGGACCAAAGATCTTTTTCCTAGGAAATTACCGGCTAGGGGGACGAGCACTGTGGCAAGCATAATCTAGAGGCCAAGCACTTTGTCTACTTGCCCAACTAGGCCCACGGGTTACATATGAGATACATATGTTACTCAACTCCTACATAACCCTTTAGTAATACAAATTAGATTTAATATATTCCTATAGATAATAGGATACAAGGTGATGATATTTTCAAATAATTTTTTCTAATTTCAGAAGCATGTCTCGTGTTGTGTCCAAGTCCCTGAGCCTACTCCAATCTGGAAGACGTAGTCTTCATGTCAGCGCTGTCTCCGCTGCCAAACAGACAATGCCCGATCCAATTGAGCATGCCACCGGTAATAAGAGAATCTTAGCTCTGAAACGGATATGATCGTAATTCCAATAAAAAGATGAATAAAACGTGTGGTCAGTTCTAGAAATTATGAAATAAAATCAACATTTATAAGAATACTGAACTACGTCGTATACAGATTCTTTTTTTTAATAATTTAAATTTTTGAGTAAATTAAAACGTCGAAACAGAGCTATTTTAGTAAATTAGTATTCTGTGCTCAATTTGGCAACTTAGAAATAAATCTTAAAGCTATTGGATGCTTTGTATGTTAGGGATAATGAAATCTTTGCATGATTTTCAACCCCCCCCCCCCCCTCCCCCTGTTTAAAAATTCAGGCTTTTAAAATCCCTTTTATAGCAAATTTTCCACGCCCAACAAAATTTTGTGGCGAAAATGAAATGGTTTGCACTTTAAAACATTTAAATACATCTTACTCAATTCAACACCAATCACCTATATGTAATTAATTTTGAGCGAAAATTTCGTAGTTTAAAGATTATTCAGGTTTGATTATGATGAAATGATTATAATAAATTCTGTCAGGTTTGGAGAAATATGAGCTTCTGGCTAAACAGGCTGGGAACGATGATCCTTTCTTTCTCAAGGCTTGTGCGAGAGGCCCGGTAAGTCTATAAAATTATAGTTAGTTTTTCATAGGTNCCTGTGTTTAATTAACATATCTCATTAAGAATGATTCGGAGGACGTTCAAATTTTCTGACCTTCTTCCCTAAAAAAAAATTATGGACAATGCTTTAAGCCTTATATTAGGCATTTTCACCAAATATTTTACCATTGTAACATCAGAGAAATAAAAACTAATTGGGATTCAATGATAAACCCGAGGGCGTAGCCCAAGGGTTTATCATTGAATCCCGCTGAACAAGAGCATAAGTGAAATATAAAAACTTATTTGTAAGCCTTCATGATGTTAATTGTTCCAACTTGATAAAGTCGTATTTCACACGAATTTTGAAAAATTATAATTTCTTTGGTATTTGCTCATGGAACCTCACAAATATGACATAATATTAATCTTGTGTGGATAAAGATGTAATAATGGAATTCTTAAACTCGATAAAATAATCTTGATGCATTTTTTAACTCAGGCCTTCGTTAAAGAATACATAATTATTATTTCATTTCATTTAAGAATTTCCATTATTACATTTTTTTCCTCATAAGATTATCATTTTCTTAATACAACCTTTTGTATAAATATTATTGTATATTGTAGGGAACCAAGGCTGAACCTACTATTGTATAACTATTATTGTATAGTGTAGGGAACCAAGTCTGAACCTACTATTGTATAACTATGATTGTATAATGTAGGGAACCAAGGCTGAACCTACTATTGTATAACTATTATTGTGTATTGTAGGGAACCAAGTCTGAACCTACTATTGTATAAATATTATTGTATAATGTAGGGAACCAAAGCTGAACCTACTATTGTATAAATATTATTGTATATTGTAGGGAACAAAGGTTGAACCTACTATTGTATAAATATTATTGTATATTGTAGGGAACCTAGGCTGAACCTACTATTATATAACTATTATTGTACATTGTAGGGAACCTAGGCTGAACCTACTATTGTATAAATATTATTGTATATTGTAGGAAACCAAGGCTGAACCTACTATTGTATAAATATTATTGTATATTGTAGGGAACAAAGGCTGAACCTACTATTGTCAACGCTATGGACACCTACAGGAGTGTTGGTTGCGTCTGTAACGAGGAGGATACTAACATCAAGTGGATGTGGCTCTGCGAGGTGAAAAAGAAAATTCATAAAAAAAATTAATTATAATTTTAATTAAATAATACCTTTAACTCACTCCGTTGGAATTAAAACATAACCATCTTTGGGATTTTTCATTTGATATATAGCTAGGGTTTCCAGGCAAAAAAAAAAATGCGAAAATTCTCTTTCCGTATTTTACAAAGATTTTGGTAAAATTTTGCATTTTTTTCGAAAGTAAATTTTTTTTTAATTGAGACATTTTCGCGAAAAGAAATTCTCAATTCCTTTTCAAACATAATGTTCAGCTTAATATCTAATCAATCAAATTGTGGGTAATAGTTTGATGAGAAAAATCCTTGACTTCTGATGGATTTGATCTGACCAAAAAAAAATAATTATAGGGTGCCCCCAAGAGGTGTGCATGTGGATACTGGTTCGAACTCAAGGTAACTTTTTCCCTAAAAAATATATATCCTGGGGTGGAAAGTTTTAGGAACTACCACATTAAAAAAATTTCATCCCGTGTTCAGCGCTTTACCCCCCCCCCCAAAAAAAAAAAAATGTTTTTTTTTCTGCATTTCAGAAAACAAAAACCTTTGCGCAAGCATACCTTTCTACTGGGAGGGGAAGGGGGGGGGGAAGTAATTATTTTCAGTAGGCGGGGGAGCTATTTTTCATGAAAATAAACACCCCTGGATTAATCTATTTTGAAATTTAAAAAATATCATATTTTCAGGTTCACGCTGCCCCTGATAAATATAGCCTGCCCCTGTAAGTTTGTGAATTGAGATGTAGTCTAAAATTACGTTAATAAATCTTGATAATAAAATGTTTAATTGTTAAAAAAAACATCGGAAAAAAGTAGATTTTTTGTTTCTTCTGATTTTGATTATTAGGAATAATGTCGAAAGGGTTTATTAGCTTTCTTATTAAAATATTACTGTTTTATAACTTTATAGAAAATATTATTTGGTCGTAACATAAAGAAATTCTATTTGTGATATTAACAGACCTGAATGCAAGAAAACCCAAGAAAAGAACATGCTAAGGTGTATACTGAGGTCGCTAATCTGTCGAAGGGTTCCTGGAAACCTATCTTAGCCGGGAAACTAAAATTTTCAAATTCATACTTCTAAACCAAGCTTAGAACATTTTTTGAGGTTCTACAGAGTTCTCAACCAAAATTTGAGGCAAAATGGACATTGGGTTCATCGACATTTAGAATGACAGTGATTACTTCTTTCAATATATAATTACTAGCTTAGGAAACCAGCTTTGCCTGGAGTTTTCTTAATAAAAATCGACCCAATCAACTTAGATTTTAACAACCGTTCTCAGAACATTTTCGTGGTTCTAACGAGTTTTCTATTCATAGTTTGAGGCAAATCGGTTAAAGAGACATTCGTACAGACAAACAGAGACTGCTACTTTATATACAGGGTTGCCCTCAAAGGATAAGACGACATAGTTAACTCTACGGAATTAACACCGTCTTTTGTCTTAGATTTAGGATTCCCCTCAACTGAAACTTTTTTCTTTCCTTTCTCAATCATTTGAAAGACCATAAAAAGACTTCATTCAAGACTTGCTATAACTTTGAAAATAGTTTTAAGCAGTGCTTAGGATCCGGATCCAAGATTTTGGCTTCCTGGATCCGGATCCGGATCCAAGAGGTAAAATATCAACCAAAAACTACAAAAAACTACTTTTTTACTCCTGAAACCCAAATCTGAGCTTTTGAAAAAAAGAGAGATTATAAAAATGTTTCCTTCTTTCTGAATGGTTCATCAAGTTTTAGGATAAAAATAAGCGAAAAAATATATAACAAATTTGAAAATTATTTTTTGTTAAAAAATTTCAGTAAATCTTGAAGAAATGACCAGGATCCCGATCCATTTTTTTTTAATGCGGATCCAGGATCCGGATCCGCATCAAATTTAAATGGATCCTTAGCACTGGTTTTAGGTCGGCTGTACAGTTTCATCCTTTGTGGGTAGCCGTGTAATATAGAATATAGAGATAAGATCCGCCTAAAATGAAGATGTTGTCGGTCAGCTAATAGTCCATATAGTAATGAAAATATGTGTCCCACGAAACTACAGAAAGATGACGACTTACGGGTCTTATTTCCGGCATTTAATCGTCAGCTTATTTTAAACACTAATCACAAAACTCATTTAGTCCTGGCATTTCTAAAATGTGGCCTGTTTTTTTGTGATAATTTTACCGAAGATACTAAGAATTCTGTTAAAATTAAAATTTATCAAGAAACCAAAATTGTGAGTAAAGTCCTCACAAATGAGAAGTTGTTAACCAAATGTTTTTCACAAGTTTATTTTCTATATGTACCAAATAAGCATTACCAATGTTTATTTATAACAATTTTTTATTTCGAAATCAAGACCGGATTTTTACTGACTTCGTTCGATTGAAGGAGTTTCTTTATCCACAATGATAACCAGAAAATTCTGAATTAGGAAGACTGCTTTTAGAATCAAGTTATAACTTTAAAACATCCAGTAAGGTTAGGAAAATACTGAATCCATTGGCGATTTAGGAAACCTACCGTGGAATAGGAAGACGACATGACCGCAATACTTAAGTACGTATTTGATGTTGTTTCAGTGGTACGCGATTATATCAATAAAGTGAGACGACTTCTGTATTTAAATTTTAATTGTTTTTTCGAAATATAAGTTTACAAGTTATTCAGGGGAAATTAAAAACAAAACTTGGAACTAGGGTTTCTAGCGAACGAAACGTTTCGCGAAAATAAGTTAAGCGAAAATGCGAAAATTTTGTGAAAACCATGAGTTTTATTGGTGCAACAATTAATTGCTCAAAAGAACTTGTGGAATTCTCTGATATGATAGCTCAATTGTTATCATAATCATAATCATGTATAACATAAACAAGTAACAAATAACGAATAAAATTTTATTACGTATCATGTATAGTTATTAAGCAGGGTGAATTTAAAATATTCCGAAATATTTTGGTTCTTCCCGTAGTAGATTTTATTTTGTGTTTAAGAAGTTCTTAAATCTATATTTATATTTTGTGTAAATCCATCAATTAAGCCTGGATTTAGTCTTTTTTGATGAATTTTCGCAACTTTTTCTCTAAAATGTTGCATTTGTTTTGAAAAATTCTGTATTTTACACGAAATTTTGGTGATTTGATTTTGCATAATTTTCATTTTTTCCCGAAATTTTCGCATTTTTTCGCGAAACAGATTGAAGCGAAAGAAACGAAAATCTTGCATTTTTTGCGAACGAACGAAATGCGAAAATAAAGCGAAATGCTCGCGAAAAAAAAACTTCGCTAAACGATTTTTCATTTTCGCTGGAAACTAATTTCCCCCGTTATTGAAAGAAGCTTTTTTATTTACAGCTTCTCGTTGTTTACATATTTATGTGAACCCATGCTGTTTAAAAGTTAGATATAAATGAAAATTAAAATCTTCTTCATTATATTGATATCATCGCCTATCACTTGAGTAACTTATTACATTACTTATTAAGTGAAATGGGCCCGTATTTCATGTTCATTTGACTATTGTAAAGTCCTAACTTAAGTCTAAAAGTCTAAATTCCTATTTCTGGTTCTCACTGTAGTATAATACCAATTACTTAAAAATAAATTTTATACTATCTCAGATAAAATCATAGAGAATAGAATATATAGAGAGGAATTTAATGGAAAAAAGTGTAAAACGGCCATTTTGTTGTACTGTTTCCATACTGCAGGTGTACTTCATATATTTATGCTATATAACCTTTTGGGCCCTGGAATATCATTATATAGAAAATCTAAAAAACCAAATTATGAAATAGGCTGGTTTCATAATTGACCAATGATCATTTCACATAGACTCTATGCCTTCCACTTTACAAACGATGATTTTCCGTTTTAACTATAAATCAAATGATGTTTTTATTCAACTAATTCATTATAAAGTTTATTTAACAGTTTAAAAAATTCGAAATTGAAATGAATAGTCTAGGGAACATACTGTATTAATGCACTCTACTGCATATTATTTGTGAACATTTACATGATTTGTACACTTTGAACTCCCTTTCAGGCTGAAAGGGACTGAAAAAATTCATACCGAGAGATTCTTTTAATTCCTCTCTATATATTCTATTCTCTATGGATAAAATACACCCGTTTCAAGAGTAACAAAATCTAGTGTCAGATGTAGAATTATATTTATATACACATCTAGAATCACATTTACTTACACATATCTAGAATTACATTTATATACACATATCTAGAATTACATTTATATACACATATCTAGAATTACATTTATATACACATATCTAGAATTACATTTATTTACACATATCTAGAATTACATGTATATACAAATATCTAGAATCACATTCATATATACTTATCTAGAATAATATTTATTTACACATATCTAGAATCCCATTTATATACACTTATCTAGAATTACATTAATATACACATATCTAGAATTATATTTATTTGCACATACAGTGAAACCCTTAATAACGAATACATCGAAAGATTTCATTAAATGTCGTATTCTTCACTTTCTGATAATGGAATATTGCAGACATTTAGTTTTTTAATTAAATGATTATATGGAACTCTTTAAAATTGTTCCCGCATATTCATGCCTATTTATTTATTTTTGCAAATACTGAAAACGTAATATAGTATAAAATTGTCAAGACGACATTTGATAAATTCTTCCGATGTATTCGTTAGTAAGGGTTTCACTGTATCTAGAATTACATTTATATACACATATCTAGAATTACATTTATATACACTTATCTAGAATTACATTTATATGCACATATCTAGAATTACATTTATTTACACATATCTAGAAGCACATTTACATAGGTTTTTAAATTTCATGGCTTGATTCATTTATGACTATACATTTTGTCTCTTGATGTTTTGGCTTCTAAAATATTTTTTTTCAACATTTCTGCTATTAGTTTTTTTCAAGGATTTCCGTTCGAATTCTAGATATAAGCATCTTCGGTGAACTCGAACTCGTGACTTCCCCGGAAATCGAACCTGGAAAGATCGAAATTAATATAAAATCATATTTAAGTCAAAAATTAAGCCCCTCCACCCCTGGACAAATTCCTGTATACACCCTTGAATTAAAATATTAAAAACTAAATGGCATTTTTTTTATTTTCGATTTTAACACCCTCAGGCCACTCTTGAGTGTCCACCAAAAAAATCAGCCCGATCGGTCCAGCCGTTCGGCCGGCTATATACGCAACATATATATGAATGTCTTGTTTTATTATATAGATGAAGTTTATAGAACACACTGAACAAATAATATTTTACAACGGATGACTTGAATCACGAGGTAAAAGTGTTTAAACTCAGACGATTTGAAAATAAAATTTGGTCTTTTGTCTTAAATATTGTCCTTTATTGGTGTCCTAAATCATTTGGCTTAGAAAAAAAAAACATTTTTAAGCTACGCGGAATCACCAATGATGAAAAATGCTTTCGTAATTTTGTACAGTCGTCTCTGAAGTCTTATCCTTTTTGGGTAACCCTGTATAATATTAACAAACCTGTATCCATATCCGGTCCTGCTTGTGTCTTCCAACCCCTAGATATTTTTAATTGGACTGTAAGCGTAATTTCAAGGTACCCTCCATAAAAAGATAGCACTGCCCGATTAACACTGGTATCTGATAAAAAAGGGATAGTTTTTCTTACTCAAAAAGTGTTTATTTCTTTCCATTTATCCATTGTTTCTTATAGGCTAGAAATGAGCAAGTCAATTTTTGGAGAAACCACAAATGAAAATAAACAGTTAAATAAACAAAATCATTGAAATCTTATTCATCTTGATTAGAGACGAAGTTTTTAAGGAAACCGTTGTAAATCGGGAATTGCCATATTTGCATGGAGGCTCACTTATAATTGCGCTTACAGTCCCTTTAAGCTGGAAACTTTTGAATGAACGTAATGAGTTTAACTAACAAACAAATTAACCTAATCCCCGAAAAGAAATCTTTGAAACTTATCTAAGTGAAATGTTGCAACACCGTGAAATGGTATGGACGCTACGCTATCCGGCATGAGTCGTGTTAAACCCATTACTCTTTACAGATGCAACAGATAGAAGTAAGATTGAAAGCGATCACAATCGAATTCGATTCGACGTTAGCCTATGTGACAATTATTACATCCATTTTTCAATGGCTGTTCAAATATATAAGTATAAATGCCGTTTTTGAGTTATTTAGGAAAAACACACAGGGGGCCGGGGTGTTNCCCCCCCCAATCGTGACATGTTTAAAGATATAAACAAGTGTAAACCTAATTTTTTTCGTTGCTTAACCTTTGTTTATATCACGGTTTTTAAAAATAATCCAAATTTTTTTTTTTTTTAAACAAACCTGTGAGTTTATCAGAGAATCACGACTGTCATCTCTAAATGTAAAACATGTGTTGAAATTAATAGTTCAATTCTTACAAGACATAAAGTTATCTTTTGTTAATATATTATTTTTAACAACATGATGATGTTAAAAATAAGATAAAAAATTAAGTAATAAAGTACAAAGGTCGTCTTCAATTCTTGAATCTTAAGAAATTAAGAAAATATTTAACATTTTTGGAAACCATTTTGAGAATTTGTGTTCAGTTTTGCATGGATTGAAACAATTTAACATTCGTAAAATTAATTTCTTTATTTTCTACCTGATAATAGGTCGTCTAATAGGAGTGATTCCAACTTGTTCCAAACGTTCAAGCTAGGGGGGTAAATTCAATGTTAAAATGTTTTTAAAAAGTTTAGTGTGCCGTTTATGATTTATTTATTCATTCCAAAGGATTCAATTTTTCAATTGAGAAAAACTTTCAATAAATAATATTTTTGATATGTTTTATATTATAATATGTTTTATAATTTTATTTGTTTTGTATTTCGGTATGTTTTATATTTTGATAAGTTGTATATCTTGATATGTTTTATTTATTTGATTTTTTTGTATTTTGATATGTTTTTTATATGTTTCGTAGTTGTAAATGTTCTGTTTTAATATGTTTAATAGTTGAACATATTTATGTTCTGTTTTGATATGTTTTTTATATGTTTCATAGTTGTACATGTTCTGTTTTAATATGTTTAATAGTTGAACTTGTTCTGTTTTAATATGTTTAATAGTTGAACTTGTTCTGTTTTAATATGTTTGATAGTTGAACTTGTTAATGATCTGTTTTGATATGTTTTCATTTGATCAATGTTTTATTTTGATATCACTCTCCACTAAAACCCACATTTTCTTATATCAGAGCAATTGTAAATCACAGGAGTACACATTTCTTGGAATATATGTTGATTTGTTCTGTTTTGATATTGTTTATTGGCTGGAATATGTTCTGTTTTGATATGGTTTATTAGAATATGTGTTAATGATCTGTTTTGATATGTTTTCATTTGATCAATGTTTTATTTTGATATCACTCTCCACTAAAACCCACATTTTCTTATATCAGAGCAATTGTAAATCACAGGAGTACACATTTCTTGGAATATATGTTGATTTGTTCTGTTTTGATATTGTTTATTGGCTGGAATATGTAGTGATTGGATATGGTTTATTAGAATATATGTTAATTTGATATGTTCTGTTTTGATATTGTTTATTGGCTGGAATATGTAGTGATTTGATATGGTTTAAATATTAAATTTAAATTTTTCTAAAAAATATTAAAGAATTTAATTAAACCTGAGATTGAGTAACAATTGGTTCCGTTCCGTTCATTTCATATTTGTCATTTGGTCCTTTAAACAAAGATATCTTTAAAGAAACTGTGAGTATAATATCACGTGACCCCGACCAGGGAAACAAGGCAATGTCCGATTTACAACGGTACCCTTGAAACCTTAATCTGAGTAGAAATGTGGAAGATCTGACTCAAAAAGTGTATATTTTGGAGATTTTCTCCATTGCTTCTTATAAGCAATAGATGCGCAAGTCACTTTTGCAGAGAATCCACAAATAAAAATGCAGTTTGAAGAAACAAATACATGGATATCTAATTTATACTTTATAGTCAGACAAAGCTTTTAAGGCTACCGTCATAAATTGGGTATTGTCGTCGTTGCAACAGGGTCACTTGAAATCACGCATACAGTCCCTTTAAATCAATATTTTGTTTGAATTATTTTAATATACAGAGTGTCCCATTAAACATGAAAATTAAGTTAAGATTTCGCAAAATTTAGTAGTATCCCAGTAAAAACAATTAATATGAAAAAATTCCAAAATATGGTCTACCATATTTCGCCATTAAAATTGATGGTATTATATAGAGAAATTTGTCCAGATTCCAATAACAGCAAAATTGATTAAAATATTTTATGTCTCACTATGATTATCGAAAAGGGAAGAATATTTGCAATTCGTCTCATTATTCCAATGTTTATATTGATTTTCTCTTAATAAACTTAAGTTATTACAAAAAAGTTGCCAAGACTAAAAAGCATACATCTAGCAAGTAATAAATTAATATTTATCATTAAAATTTAAAAAAATGAAGATGGTATATTGTAAAACCTAAATGGTCAGACTGCAAAAAAACAAAAATAAATTCAATTCAGCTGTTTTTTGTTTTCTAGTCTTAAAAATAAATTTTTTTATTCTACCTAAGTATAAGGGTTTTTCTGCAGCTCCTACATTCACACTTTCCCTAAAAAATTAAAAATAATGCTTTAAAATTACTTAATTACTAGGTTTTGGGAATGCTTCTTTTTTCTGGTATTTTTTGCTTTAAAATGTTGAAATCCATGCCTCCACGCCACCAGAGTATCATAGATTTTTATCGCTTTACTGGTGGATTTAAAAAAAATCATAAGTTAACACTTTCCCTAAAAAAAGTAAAAATTAATAATTTAATAACACTTTTAGGGTGCTTCTTTTTCATGATAGTTTTACTTTAAAATGTTGAAATCCATGGCCCCATATTTTCTTTGTAAATCATAAAACTGAAAGTTTTGCAGATTTATCTTTTTTTGGTGGATTTAAGATAATCTTAAAGGAATTGAGTTTTTGCAACAAACTTAAATTTTCTAACCCCTATATCTTTGCAACCTGATGGTGTAAACCTTTGATATTTCAAACTTAGATTATTTGATCTACCAGAATTAATAGTTTGAAATATCAAAGGTCTAGGAAAACGGGTTGTTAAGTTATTAGAATTAGAAAATCTAAGTTTGTGGCAAAAACTCAATTCCTTTACAAAGCAAATTAATGTAAACTTTAACCGGTTATCAACACTTACAAACCCATCCTCGAGATTATGATGTAACTCAATGTAAAAAATTGGATCTGTTCGATCTAGTCTTTTTAGCGTTTATTGGATACTAAAAAAACCAACAGACTTATGCCATGAATATTTATTCATCTTTGATTTTGTTTACCTTTGCCGGATTTCTCTTAGAATTTCCTTTTCGTCTGCCAATATTTTCCTTTCTTTTCTAGGTATTGATTTTGTTCGTTCATCCAACTTCAAACAATATTCATAATTCAATGTTTATTTATGGAGGAAAATATCAAAGACCTTCAGAAATTTTTGTGTAAATTATGGAAAAGCTTTGTTCGAGTAATAAAAACTGAAAATCATTCCTTGTTAAAGGGATCTTTCTGAAAGAAATTAGAAATATTAATATTATTAAAGCAATTAAATACGTCGTTTACACAGATCTAGGCTTATTTGATTTATTGTTTTTGTTCCTCTCAACATTTAAAACCATAGAGCACTTTCTTTAGAGGGTGTGACTGGCAACGTATGGTAGTTGAACTGAGATTGCAGTATTATTGAAAAACATTTTAGGATCCATTTCAGACCTATCAGACGTTTTTACGGTGCATATTTGTTCAGCTAGCGCGCAAATGCGATCTTTAAAATCCTCATCGATCGTCCATTTCGGAGGAGTTTAATTTAAATTATTCAATAACAACGACGAAAAATGTAACAAAAATTCTACATCAAACTAATTAGTTGTTTAGGAACAGGTTGAGAAAACATAAATTAACCCTTATCATCGAAAATCTTATAAGATCAGTTATTGGTTTCTGTGATGTCTCAATGTTCAAAACCATGTTTTCTGTAGATTTCCTGGAACTTTTAATGAAAAGACGACATTTGAAGAATTTAAAGAAATCTGTGAACAAATTCATAAAGGATAAGAAAATCAATATAACGATGAAAAAGAAACAATTGATTCTAACATTGATTTATTGACAAATTTCTAATGAAAAATATGTTCCTATACATCTATTAAGTTTATTGTAGGAATTTTGTTACATTTTTCTTCGTCGTTTTGCATAATATTTATAAAACCGATTCTCAAAATCATCCCTCCAAAATGGACATTCATTAAGGATTTTAAATATTGAATTTGCGCTCTTGCTGAACAAATATGCACCATAAAACATCTCATAGGTCTCAAAAGAATCCTAAAAAAATCTCAATAATACTGCAATCTCAGTTCAACTAACATACATTGCCGGTCACTCCCTATATCGTTAAGGCTTAGATTATGAGAAGTAATTGGCAAAATTCTCATAGATTTTCACATTAGAGCTTGCAACATTTGGATCACTGTGCGTCTTTAAAAGTATTATTTTTTAATTCTTGAATCCCTTTCTGAGTTCTGAAAGTTTTCCTTTAAAAATGTATGTTTTATATCTGAATATATTTCCTGAGTTAGATCTAACTTTGATCCATTCTTGTTAATCCTTTCTGCGGAGTCAGCTGATCCATTTTCTTGAACCCTTTCGGAGCTTATACAAGGAGTTTCCTGACAAAACCCGGTTTTTCTCACTGCTGATTCTTTGGGTGCTGGTGTCAAAATGGCGCTCTGAGCACACTCCGGTATTTTAACATTTCTCTGCAGATCTTGATCCCCTTTAAAATCTAAATATAGTTTCTGTTTCAGGAACAATTTTTTCCGTGCATCAAAAAATAATGATTTTTCTTTCTTACCAATTGATGCTAAGGTGGGAGCTGGGGGCTTCATCTCAAACTCTTCAGCTGTCTGAAGTGCAGCCCCAGGTTTACAAGCTATTACAGCAGGTTCAATAGGTTTCCGAGCACCAGATGGTGGCAAGCTTGATGTATGTGTTACCGGACCTGGGACCGAATTTAATGAATTATAGCTAGGTCGCTGAACTACCTACTCATAGTTATTTAAATTCTTTAAATCGGTGATTCAAGAATTGAACCGCGCGGTAGGTAGTTTAGCGACTTCTCCAATTCATAAAATTCGGTCCCTGGAGTTTTAAATGCAGTTGCTCCACCGGAGGTAGAAGATTGCTTCCCTGCTCCTCCTTCTTTAGAGGTATGGGAGCTGGAGGTTGTGGGGATACTCAATTGGGAATTCTTCTCACCCTGCGTAAGAAATAATTTTAAATGTACTGTAAGTATAATTGCAAAGATATCAATGCCCGATTTACAACGGTACCCTTGAAACAGTTCTCTGATAAAAATGTGGAAGGACTGTTGTTTTCTGGCTCGAAAAGTGTTTATTTCTGATAATTTCGCTACATATATAAACAGTCATCTACAAACATGCTGCTGACTGTTTAGTAAATCTCTTTCAGGCTAGATAGGCAGGGCGGTCCGCGTCAATGATTCATCTATGACTTCCTGACCTATGATGTAACCTCATTTTTTTAAACACTCTTTTAAAGGGAGGGGGGCAAAGGTAACAAATCAATGTATTTTTTGTTCATTCAAATGTTTTATTTACTTTGAACATTATTTAATCTACATTTTTTAAAGTAAGCTATGCATTTATTTTAATATACCTGACGTTTTCCATTGTTTGAAAACGAATCCTCTTTTTTGACAGATTTTTCTTTTCCGCGTTTTGGCCTAGAAAATAAAATCATTTAGTTATAATACTAGTATCTTGAAAATAATCAAATCATTCTAGTTTTCGGAATCAAGAAAAAAGCTTAGTCAATTTTCTATTAACATTAAAAAACCGCAGGTTTTTGAAAATTAAAGGAAGATTCTTTTGTGAACGAACGGCAAAAACGTTAATTTTGAGATCGTTAACGAACGAAAAATACCTTACACAACCAAAAGAATGGAAAAAACGGACAAATGGATAAAAAATACTTTACGAAACAAAAAGAATGGGATAAAAAGGTGTTGACAGATAACGGCAACACGCTAGACAAATCCGGATAATAGGCCGGTTAGGATTTTGAAAGGGGTGTTTATTATCCCCAGACGATTCTTTCCCGATGGCCGAACAATACACACACAACAGAGTAACCCCGTCACAGAAATTCGATAACAAAATCTTTATTTCCTAAAAAATAACATAAATTATAGGTCGTGTTTAATTGTACAATGTTATAATGAATGTTAATAGTAGAAAAAATCTTACGAATTATTTAAGTATAGAAGGGGTGACTTATTTGTTGATCAGTATTGATATACGTTTTTTTAACTTCTGAAAAATTATAGTTGAATATTTAACGAAATTCACTTATGCTTCTTATGAAAATATTTTGCTTAACTTTAATGATTTCACAACAACAAAATATTTTAAGCTCCGTCGGAGGAGGACAATGGAATTTGCGGGCTGAAAATTTGGTTTGGCTGTCTCCGACAGGAGATTCCAGTATAAGACGACATTTTATAGAGGTTTTGAAATTAATGGTTAACAAAAGGACAATTGGATAAAAATAACGACTTTTGTTGATTTTCTGCTTAAGAAATGAATGAATGAATGAATGAATGAAGATTGACGAAGAATTAATTCCCAAAAATATTATTTTTATTTTATTATTTTAATTTTCAGATAATTCGCAATTCTAAATAATCTTGGTAAACGTGGTAAAACTTTAGAAAACTTTATCTACCCTATAGCTGCTATAAGTAGAAAGCGCTGTCAGCAAACAATTACTGTTTTCTTTAGAAACTGCTGATCAAGATGGTTCTTATCCAAAATACATTTTATAAAGCTAGATATAATCAGATACACGGAGAACCAGGAAGCTATTGTCAATCAATTTTTGAGACTGGCTCAACTTTGAAGTGTTTTACCTCATATTAAGCCACTTATACATTTTGTTTTTTTTAGACGCTTAATGTCTTCGCCACAAACTCTGATTTTCTAATCCCTATATCTTTGCAGCCCACATGTCGTATGACCTTATATATTTCAAACTATGAATTCTGCTAAATCTATAGTCTAAATTTTAAGTATAAAAGGTTTACACCATTCACTTCCATTAGGTTGCACAGATATAGGGACCGAAAAAATTGAATTTGTGGCAAAGACTGAATTTCTTTGTAAAACTTACTTGTTTGAGTAGAGGTCAGCTTTCCTGGCCTTGACCTTATCCTTCCTTCTCACAAGGTCATTGTTAAACCTCACCATATCATTCCTAAACAAACAACATATTATTAATTAGGCCTTTGGGGCGCTTCTCGCACTCATCTTCTATTTCAACTTTAACTGTGGCTTTATCTTTGAGCATCTTCTCTTTGTACAGTATAAAACAAAATTTTACAAAAAATAAAAAAAACTTTTAAGCACAAATTTTGAAATTTTGATTATTCATAAATCTTCCAAAGGGTCACATGAGGTCCCACACAAAATTTGGGACCGATCGGTAAAGCCGTTTTGACTTTTATTGGATACAAACAAACAAACAGACAGACAAGCTAAATTTATATATAGATGGGACTGTCATTGTAAATTTCAAGAGACGGCCCATTTAAAGTGGTCTTTGCTTAATCCTCTATTGACCCTTTAAACTGACTTGCATAATCTGTATGTGTACTGTACAGCCTGCTCTAGCTGCTTAAAAGAAATACTTACAATCAGCAATGAAATGCTTTACCCTTTAAAATACTGTTTTATGTGCACTGCCTGCGTCCCAAGTTAAACAATCTTTCCATAAAAAACCCTGAGTTTTTATACCGTAAGAACTAGAAAGACGACATTGAAATCAAATGTATTTTATGGTATGACAAAGCAAATATTGAGTGAAATGGGTCTGTTTAAACTGCACAATTGCCGCGTCTCATGTTCATTGGACAAAATACAGTCAAAACATCGTCCTCCTGTTCCAAAGTTGTATGGCTCTCACAAGATTTTGTGTTTAGTATACCTTGACATTACTTTATGATGTTGAATAAAACACGCTGCACTCCCTAGCAGTGTTAATGTTAACACCACACCACCAGTAGAAAATAGGACATAGGGCAGGTAACCTGAACAAAAATTAGACAAATTATCTCATAGAAAAAAAGGACTGTGAGCGTAATTTCAAGTGACTCTCAATGTAAAGTGGGCAATGCCAGATTTACAACAGTACCCTTGAGAGATTTGACTGATTAAGCATTTATTAGTTATCAATGCTTTTCTTTCCTTAAGCTGTTTATTTTTATTTGCGGGTTCTCTGCAAAGCTATCTTGTGCATTTCTTGTTCTTAAGAATCAATGGAGAAATTCATAGAAATATTACATTTTTTGAGTCAGAAAAACGACGGTATCTTCAACATTTTTGATAAGATTAAAGTTTCAAGTTTACTGTTGTAAATTGGGCATATTGCCTGGCACTACAGTTCCTTGTAAAGTTGGTACAAAGTAACTTAATTAACTTACATCCTGTTTCGTCCTCCTGTTCCTGGCACTACAGTTCCTTGTAAAGTTGGTATAAAGTAACATAATTAACTTACATCCTGTTTCGTCAGATAAATCCCCATCTAGGCAATCAAATACTCCGTCACAGGCAACACTAAAGTAGAATTGTTAATTTGAAAAACAGAAAAGGTATTAAGTAATAAAGTTACAATTTTAGTCCTTAACTGCATCAGAGATCAAAGTTCTTTGCACGTATCTACATATGTATAAAGTTGTAATTGCTGTTTGTCTATCTATTTGTCTGTTTGTTTGTCCGATCATAACTTAGGAACCCCTAGACCGATTTGCCTCAAATTTTGATTGGGGAACTCTTTTAAACATACCTGGAAGGCAGGCAGAGGTAAAAAGACGAGTTACATGTAGTTTCTGCCTCTTTGTATACTTTATAACCTACCTGGAAGGCAGGCAGAGGTATAGAGAAAAGTTACAGGTAGTTCCTGCCTCTTGGTATACTTTATAACCTACCTAGAGGGCAGGCAGAGGTATAGAGAAGAGTTACAAGTAGTTCCTGCCTCTTGGTATACTTTAATACCTACCTGGAAGGCAGGCAAAGGTAAAAAGAAGAGTTACAAGTAGTTTCTGCCTCTTGGTATACTTTATAACCTACCTGGAAGGCAGGCAGAGGTTTAGAGAAGAGTTACATGTAGTTCCTGAAACTTGGTGTACTTTATAACCTACCTGGAAGGCAGGCAGAGGTAAAGAGAAGAGTTACAGGTAATTCCTGCCACTTGGTGTACTTTATAACCTACCTAGAGGGCAGGCAGAGGTACAGAGAAGAGTTACATGTAGTTCCTGCATTCAGATCAGCACAGAACCTTGAATGTTTGCACATAACTCCTTGGTCTCTCCCACATTCAACTGAAAAATTCAAAAATCTAATTATCCTTAAAACTAATTACATGTTGCACTGTGCACATATATAGAAAACCTCCTCTGATTTCAGAGGTTTCTTGAATATGTATCTGTTTCTTTTTCCCTAGAAGCGGGTAGAAGTTTTACTAAATCCCTGGTGATAACTCTAATTCCCAGGAATGTCTCACTAATGTTAATGTTGAAAAACATTGTGAAAATTCATTAGGAAAGCTATTTTTAAGCACATATTTAATATTTATATTTTTTCTTCAGACGCCTATTAAAGGGACAGTAAAGGAAAAATGAAAGGGGGTATAGGCTGAAAGCTAATCACTTTAGCTCTTGATCGCGACCTATGAAAGTTTTATCTGATGTCCCTGTCTCGAGAAACTGATATAAAACTGTGTTAAAATTATACGAAAATTCATATATGTAAAATTTAGAAAATCTGAAACTTAAATCACGTGACCAGAACTATAACCAATGGCAGAGCAGTATACTGGTCACGTGTCTCCGCCTGTATCACGTGACCACTTTACTGCACTGCCATTGGTGGAATTTCTGGTCAAGTAATACGGACGTAAAAATAATATTATGGATGAAATCTATTGAAAATAAAAACAACAAATATGAAAGTAAACCTAAATTACAATTAGCTTTCTCTGGGATATCATCGTTTTCAGATTGGTTGCTTATTTGCTTAATATGATCTGTTAAAACCCACTACTTTTATACAAAATTGTATATATATTAATTTTCGTATAGATTTGACACAGTTTTATATCAATTTCTCGAGACAGGAACATCAGATATGACTTTCATGGGTCGAGATCAAGAGCTAAAGTGATTAGCTTTCAGCCTATACCCCGTTTTCATTTTTCCTTTACTGTCCCTTTAATTGCGCAGCTTCTAAATTTCCTCTCCCGTAGTTAAGGGTAGTATTCTACTAAGGGTAGTATTCTACTAAGGGTAGTATTCTACTAAGGGTAGTATTCTACTAAGGGTAGTATTCTACTAAGGGTAGTATTCTTTAAAACGTTACATTCAAAAATTGGATCCAACGTTGGATAATTAGCTTTAACCTGAAGTTTTAAACTGATATTTATCAATATCCTGAAGCCGATGCTTTTGATCCTTCTGTGTCATATACTTCTTCAGCTTTGCAGCAATAGTTTCAGATAGTTTAGCAGATACATCATCCCCAGCAGTACCCCCAGCCTTTAGATCCTCTTCAAAACTAAACCTGGAAAAGGATTTCAGATGAATTAGAAATTTCAAGGTTTGGATTTTTCTCCAGGATTGGGCGCTCTTAACGGAAAGCGATTGTTTTTTCTTAATATGATTTATCACATTTTTCTAAAAATTATTAACACCGTTAGAAACGTTCAAATAACGAAATGGAAATGAATGATCCAACTGGATTTCCTCATTAACAAAGATTTTGAAACATAAATAATATGCTCAGCCCTAGTGTTCACCAGGTACCTGCCAAGGTAGGATGTAGATGGGTCAAGTACGCCAACCCACTTTATCAGAACAGTCACCTCACCTAGTAAAGATAATCAGAATGAACAACAATAATATTAACAATAATAATAAGAATAAAAATACTGATAACAATAATAATAATAATAATAATAATAATAATAATAATAATAATAATAATAGTAATAATGATAATACTGATAATAATAATAATAATAATAATAATAATAATAATAATAATAATAATAATAATAATAATAATAATAATTTTAATATTATCATTTTACCTGTAAAATCTTTGATTTCTACAGGTTTAGTTACATTACTGTGACAGAGTTTAGCGTATGTGTTGGAGGATTGTATTACAACATATTCACTCAGACAACTAAAAATAAAGGAATCGAGTTTTTCCCACAAATTCGAATTTTCTTATCCCAATATCTTTACAACCTGATGGTGCAAACCTTTGATTTTTCCAAATATGGAGATTAGAAAATCAAAATTTGTGGCAAAAACTCAATTCCTTTCTAAAACGAGAACCAGAAAACTGTGGAATAGGAAGACGACGTATTATCAATACTTATCACTTATTCAATTGAATAGGTCTGTTTATACTACAAATTTCTGTGACTTACAAGTTCATTGGACTATTTAAAATCATAATTTGAGTCTTACTGTCGTCTTTCTATTCCATATTTATATATTATATACTATATTATTTTATATATATATTCTTCTAAATTCAACAGTCTCAGATCCGTGAAACAAAACTCTTTCTATAATATATATTCACAATTCAAGAGTTCCAGCTTTCTATATAAGTATATCCCTAGCTCCTTTGCCCAATTTATATCTCAAAAAGCTGGAACTCTTGTATTGTGAATATCGAGAGCAATGCTTAATCTTGATCTTTTATTAATCTGCAGATTATTTCATCTTTATTTGATATCCCGCATGGGGATTGAAGGGAGCTTTGTTCAGGGGAGAAATAACAAAAATAGAGATACGGAAAGGTATAGTTTTTATAGATCCTCAATTCAAAAATGACCCTAGTGGGTATCGAAGTCAATAATAACAATAATAACAAATTATATAAGTACATACATATTTTATATTTTTCACCTTTTCTTCTCTCGCTTAGAAGCAAATATTTTATTGTTTACGTCTAGCCGGAAAAATCCAGTTTTTTCAGTTTTAAACCTAGATAAAAATCTGTGTGAAATGTTTTCAATTGTATAGTTTTGGAAAATAAAAATAAAAGTTTTTAATTGTCCCAGTAATTTCGCAGATTTTTTTCTAAAATTTTTAAGATTCATTTTGATGTACGTTTACCAGATAAGACAGGGGGTTTCCACATCCAACAGATGGGGTCCAAACACCTGAAATAAAATACTGATCTAACAGAAGATTCTTTTATAGATAAATGTTTATATTTCTCTTGTTCCAAATTATTGAAATAAAATGTTGCCTGGGACTGAGTAGTTGAATCTAGATTGTAAGAGAAAAAACAGGTGTCCGCTTCCCCTACAGTAAACCTAAACATTGCAGTACACCTAACTATTACAGTACACCTAACTATTACAGTACACCTAACTATTACAGTAAACCTAAACATTGCAGTACATCTAACTACTATTACAGTACCCCTAACTATTACAGTACACCTAACTAATACAGTACACCTAACTAATACAGAACACCTAACTATTGCAGTACACCTAACTATCCCAGTGCATCTAACCATTACAGTACACCTACACAATAATGCGTATGATTATGAAAGCATTTCAGTACAGCTAAGCATTAATTTACAACTAAGCATTGCAGTTTACCTAAGCTCTGCAGTACAAATACACATTGCAGTACACCTAAACAATTCAGCACACTTAAAATTGCAGTACGCATAAACATTTAAAATTGCAGTACACTTAAGCATTGCAGTACACCTAAACCTTAAACTTTGCAGTAAACATGAACATTCAATTTTTCAGTACACTTAATGATTAATATAGAATTTAACAATAAAGTACACCTAAACATAAATGTACACATTAGCATTGCCGTACATCTAAACAAATTGCAGTAAACCCAAACATTGATGTACACATCAATGTTTAAAAAGAAACTATCACAATAAATTTGGGAAAATGCAAGGTTATAATGCAAGGAAAGTTATTTCAGAGGTGTACGCATCTTTTGTACTGCAGTGTACTGTCTCTGGGCGGTAATGTAAACACATTTCACATAAAAAATCAATGAAATATTCTGGTCATAGGAAACTATTATGTGAATTATCAAAGTTATCAAAATTTAATGCTTATAACCTTCTCGGATACTAAACGAACACCTGATGCATCTATTCTTGTTTACAAATTCCGCCCAGAGAGAACTGGTTTCAATATGTAAGCAGAGCATACGCAACTGCAATGAACTTTCCTTGCATTATAACCTTGGAAAAATGAAAACAAAAAGTGTAAAGCTACATTAATTTTCTCTTTTAAAAACATTTTTATAATAATAAAACCCTTTCCTAGATAAATGGTTAGATACTGAAATAAGTAAGAAGTAAAACACTATGACATAAATGTTTTGCTTTAGTTCTGTGAAAATATTTACTGCGGATATTTTAAATAATGTTATATTAAGTCGGCCAATAGATGACATATTATATTTTTAAAACTATACTTACATAAATAAACTGCTGAGGAGATATAGAAGAAAAATCATTGTTTTGCTTTCAGAACTTGTGTAGTGTTGAGTATCTACCTAGATATATACTGTTCTTCATTCTTACAGCCTCTCTCAAATAGATAGATAGATAGATAGGTGAATTGTTGGATAGATAGATAGATAGATGGAGGATGATATAGAGATGGCCTCCCTTCATCTTCCAGCACAATTTCTCTCCTTCTCTGTCCCCCGAGGTTCCTGAGGTCGCAGAGTTGGTAAAATAAACATGAGGAAATTTCGGAGTTTAGATATTTTGAGAAAATTCCGGAGATTGAAAATTTTAAGAAAATTCCGGAGTTTAGATATTCTGAATAGATTCCTGGTAGATTCCGGAGTTCAATTCTGTATTAAGAGTTTAGATAATATGAGTAGATTCCAGAATTTAGATATTCAGTGTATTATTCTGGCGTTTACAGAGTTTAGATATTCCAAGAAGATTCAGAAGTTAAGATGTTCTAAGTATTATTCTGGAGTTTGAATATATACGAGTAGATTCCAGAGTTTAGATATTCCGAGTAATATTCCGGAGATTAAATATTCCGAGTAAATTCCAGAGTTTAGATATTCCGAGTAATATTCTGGAGATTAAATATTCCAAGTAGATTCCGAAGTTACGATATTTTTAGTAAATTCTGTAGTTTAGATATTCCGAGTAATATTCTAAAGTTTAGATATTCTGAGTAGATTCCGGAGTTTAGATATTATAAGTAGATTCTATAGTTTAGATAATACAAGTAGATTCCAGAGTTTAGATGTACTGAGAAGATTCCGGAGTTTAGATATTCCGAGTAGATTTCAGAGTTTAAATATTCCGAGTAGATTCCAAAGTTAAGATATTCTTAGTAGATTTTGTAGTTAAGATATTCCGAGTAATATTCTAAAGTTTAGATATTCTGGCTAGATTCTAGAGTTTAGATGTTATGATAGGATTCTGGAGTTTAGATATTCTAAGTAGATTTCGGAGTTTAGATATTCCGAGTAGATTCCGAAGTTTTGATATTCTAAGTAGATTCTATAGTTTAAATATTCTGAGGAATATTCCGAAGTTTAGATATTCTAAGTAGATTTTGTAGTTTAAATATTCCGAGTAGATTCCAGAGTTTAGATATTCTGAGAAGATTCCAAAGTTTAGATATTTCGAGTAATATTCCTGAGTTTAAATATTCTAAGTAGATTCTATAGTTTAGATATTCTTAGTAGATTTCAGAGTTTAAATATTCCGAGTAGATTCCAAAGTTAAGATATTCTTAGTAGATTTTGTAGTTAAGATATTCCGAGTAATAGTCTAAAGTTTAGATATTTTAAGTACATTTCGGAGTTTAGATATTATAAATAGATTCTATAGTTTAGATACAAGTAGATTCCAGAGTTTAGATTTACTGAGAAGATTCAGCAGTTTAGATAATACGAGTAATATTCTGAAGTATAGATTCTAGAGTTTAGATTTTATGATAGGATTTAGGACTTTAGATATTCCAAGTATTATTCTGGAGTTTAGATATTCTGAGTAAATTTAAGAGTTTAGATATTCTGAGAGGATTCAGGAGTTTAGATAATACGAGTAATATTCTGAAGTATAGATATTCTGGCTAGATTCTAGAGTTTAGATGTTATGAGAGGATTTAGGAGTTTATTTGGAGTAATAATCTGGAGTTTAGATATTCTGAGTAGATTCAGGAGTTTAGATAGTCTGAGAGGATTCAGGAGTTTAGATATTTCAATTATTATTCTGGAGTTTAGATATTCTGAGTAGATTTAAGAGTTTAGATGTTCTGAGAGGATTCAGGACTCAGGAGTTTAGATAGTTCGAGTATTATTAGGGAGTTTAGATATTCCCAGTATTATTCTGGATATATATTCAGAATAATATTCTGGAGTTTAGATATTCCCAGTATTATTCTGGATATATATTCAGAATAATATTCTGGAGTTCAGATATTCCCAGTATTATTCTGGATATATATTCATAATAATATTCTGGAGTTTAAATTATGAATAATGTGCTGGAGTTTAAATTATGAATAATATTCTGGAGTTTAAATTATGAATAATATTCTGGAGTTCAGATAAATCGAGTTTTCAGAGTTTATATGTTCAAGTAAATTACGGAGTGTAGATATTCCAAGTAATGTTAGCTAGAGTTTAGTTATTCTGAATAATATTCTGGAGTTTAGATGTTCTAGGGGGCCGTGCGCTGTGGCTAGGACCGGCAATTGGGGCCAAGCGCTGCGGCTTTGGCTGTGGAAATCGTTAGAATATAGTCTTTTTAATTTGAAGTTGAGAGAGGAAGACATTAAATTAGTTTTATGAGTCCGTTTTTTAAGGCATTTCCGTGATGATTTTAAGAATCGGGTTTATAAAAATTATTCAAAAACGACGAAGAAAAATGTAAATAAATTTCTACAGTGAACTAATTGTATGTTCAGAAATATATTTCTCATTTGAAATTTGTCAATAAATCAATGTTAGAATCAATAGTTTCCTTTTCATCATTATATTGATTTTCTTATTCTTTATGAGTTTGTTCGCAGGTTTCTTCAAATTCTTCAAATGTCGTCTGTTCATTAAACATTCCAGGAAATCTACAGAAAATGGTTTAGAACATTGAAACATTACATAAACCAATAACTGAATAAGATTACTTATTTTCGATAATAAGGGCTAATTTTTATTTTCTCAACCTGTTCCTAAACAACTAATTAGTTTACTGTAGAATTTTTGTTACATTTTTCGTGGTCGTTATTGAATAATTTAAATTAAACTCCTCCGAAATGGAAAATCTATGAGGATTTTAAAGATCGCATTTGCGCTCTTGCTGAACAAATATGCACCATATAAACGTCTGGTAGGTCTCAAATGAATCCTAAAAAATGTTCAATAATACTCCAATCTCAGTTCAACCACCATACAATGCCGGTCACTCTCTTTTAACTGTTTTAATACACAAGATTCATTCACCTCAGCCTATAAGCTGAGGGGTCCGGAAAGCAGAAACAAATTAAATATCACCTATAGTCGATTTTGATTTAATCAACATGCACATCCAAACCCCTGTTAATACCGTACATAGAGAAAAGTTAGCGCTTTCTTGGACAACATTTTTTTAAATATTTACTTTTAAATTGATTTTACGCGCGGGCTTTAAAGTTAAAAAGTTCTGGATTTTATTGACTTTTCACTTTGTGATCATGTCATAAATTGTCTACGTCATATTGCTTTTTACGCAATTTAACGAGAAAGGAAAGGCAACTGCAATAAGCCACACAAGAGAAAGTCAAAATGAACCACACAAAACATCTTACGTTGTTTGGCCAGGATATATATATATTTTTTTGGCTACTTTGTATAAAATTTATGTTAATAAATCAGGAGGAAAATTCTCAATTTAAGGATCTTAATTCATTGTGCCGAAGGCTTACCAAAGTGTACACAATATAAATCTAATATCATATTACCAGTTAGTAAGTAGAGCGTGGTAAGGCAAGCTGATTTATTGAACAAATATTCAAGTGAAAAAGTACTAAATCCAGATTAAAATTTGGTTCGCAGGCCTTAAGCCTATATTTGAGTAACATGAGGAAGATATTGTATTTTTTCCGTAATATCGAACAGAAAACATTTCATTTTAAAGGGAGTGACCGTCTATGTAAGGTAGTTGAACTTAGTATGCAGTGTTGTGGAAAACTTCTTTCGGATTCATTTGAGACATATTAAACTTTTTAAAGATCTGAAAATCCTGAGTTTGAGCGCAAATTCGACGTTCAAAACTCCACTGTGGGGGTTGTTACGTTTTCAGAATAATTTTTTTAAAATTATTTAATAACGACAACGAAAAAAAAGTAAAAATTATACTGTAATCTAATTAGATGGTTAGGAACATATTTCTCAAAAGAAATTTGTCAATAAATGAATGATAAAATCGATTATTTCGTTTTCATTATTATATTGAATTTTTCATTTTCTTTGAATTTATTCGCAGATTTCTCCAAATTCTTCAAATGTCGTCTTTTCAATAATAATTCTATAAAATCTGCAGAAAATCTTTGTGAATAATGAAAAACCAGAGTAATGAGAAAATAGAAACTAATAATTGAACAAGATTACTTATTTTCGATTAATAATTTAATTTTCGATGATAAGATTAATTTTTAATTTCTCAACATGTTTCTATACATGACGTTTGTAGTTTCTTGTCGAACTTTTTTACATTTTATGTCGTCCTTATTTAATAATTTAAAAAAACTAATTCTGAAAACGTATCCACCCCCAAAGTAGGAGTTTTGAACGTCGAATTTGTGCTCAAACTCAGGATTTACAGATCTTTAAAAAGTTTAATATGCCTCAAATGAATGCGAAAGAAGATTTCCACAACACTACATACTCAGTTCAACTACCTTTCATAGCCGGTCACTACCTTTAAAATATTCTTTTTGTAGAAATATCATGTTGGATCGAATCCCAACAGTTCAACAGTTTCAGAAGAAACTCTTCAAGAAGATGGAAGATGGTTTCATGGAGCTAGCTAAGAAGGTACAGGGTTACCCATAAAGAATGAGAATGTGAGGACGACCTGAAACTCATAAAATATGATCATTCAAGGCTAATTTTTGTCCTCTGCCTTAAATGATGTCTTTTGAAGGACTTTTTAATAATTAGACAAAGAAAGAAACACTGTATCAAAGAGATCTAAGTCTAACGCCTAGCATCACTACTGAATAAAAAAGGAACCATAACTCGATTCCATGTATAATTTTCTATATTTCAAATTATGAATTCTTCAAGTTTAAAAAATCTTTCACTCGTTTTTGAAAATTGATAACTCAACTTTTTATTGGA
Organism: Eurytemora carolleeae; assembly: GCF_000591075.1. Classification (NCBI taxonomy): domain Eukaryota; kingdom Metazoa; phylum Arthropoda; class Copepoda; order Calanoida; family Temoridae; genus Eurytemora; species Eurytemora carolleeae. Next base: position 215,805 of record NW_019396273.1, on the reverse strand, counting down.
AAAAATTAAAAAACTTTTATGATTGAAAAATTACATTTTTGTTATCCTTCAGTTGTTTAAATGTCGGCATCCATTAAAAAAAAACATTTGATAGTTGATTGGAATGTTGTTGAAAACACTTTATCTGAAAATAAAATTAATGTTTTCATGAATTTTGAAATCTATTTTAATTTATAACACAATCTGGAATATTGGGAAAAATATCAGAGGTGGGCGATTATATCAATACAATGAAGACGACTTTCGATTTCCATTTTGATTTATATCAAGCTTTAAAACAATATGGTACACATAAACATAGAAGTGAGGACTGAGGAGAACCTGTCAATTAAAAAAGCTTCTGTTTGATTACTTGTAAACTTGTATTTAAAAAAGGCTTGTTAAAATCCAAACTTTAATAAAAAGTCGTCTTTATTGTATTTCTTCTCAATGTCCTAGATTGAAAAAAGACCTAAGTTGACAATTTTTCTCTCCTTGCTTGTTTGTGTTGCACCTTCTCCCGGTCTTATCAGGTATTTTAAATAATTGGTCATCCACAAAGGAAAAGACATGACGACCTAATGTGTTTAAATTCAATGATCTGTATTCATCGATCTGTATTCATCGATCTGTATTCAATGATCTATATTTTGTCTTGAATATAATCTCGATGATTCAACAAGTAACAAATTTACAGTATGATAGGAACTAAATAAAAAAGATTAAGAAAATTCCATAAAGTCGTCTCCGAAGTCTCATTCTTTGTGGGTAACTCTGTATAGTTAGCAGGTGTGTAAAGTTATATTGTGGGTAACTCTGTATAGTTAGCAGGTGGGTTAAGTTATATTGTGGGTAACTCTGTATAGTTAGCAGGTGGGTAAAGTTATATTGTGGGTAACTCTGTATAGTTAGCAGGTGGGTAAAGTTATATTGTGGGTAACTCTGTATAGTTAGCAGGTGGGTAAAGTTATATTGTGGGTAACTCTGTATAGTTAGCAGGTGGGTTAAGTTATATTGTGGGTAACTCTGTATAGTTAGCAGGTGGGTTAAGTTATATTGTGGGTAACTCTGTATAGTTAGCAGGTGTGTAAAGTTATATTGTGGGTAACTCTGTATAGTTAGCAGGTGGGTTAAGTTATATTGTGCTCCAGCCTTTTTGCTAAATAAAAGAAGATTTCTAATCTCAAATATAAAGTTTAGAAGAAAACGAATATTTTATAATTAACAGGTTATTAAATGGACTGCAGAGATAATTTCAACTGATCTTCTACAGTGATAGCCAGAAAACTCTGAAATAGTAAGACGACTTTTAGAATCAAATTTTACCTTTAAAAAGTCCAAAGAGCATAAAACACAGCAATTGTTCAATGGAAACAGACCGATTTTACAAAATTTTTGATAAAATAGATGTCTAGAAAAACTATTTGCTTTGTAACTTTATCAAATACTCTTAATCACTATCATAATGTCGTCTTCCTATTCCATTGTGTTCTGGTTAACACTGTATTTAGAAAATTGGCATGTCCGATTGACAACGGTGCCCTTTAACCCTTTGTCTTATCAAGGATGATTAGATAAGCCTTATTCTACCTAAACATTGATTACTGTTGATTGTGAATTCTTTGATAGCGTGACTTGCGAATCGAAGTATGCTGAAAAAAATGTTAGAATTAAACCCTGACAGAAAAACAACTATATTTCCTTATTATTGCTCAGAAATAGGTTTACAGGGTACCGTGGTTTACAGGGTACCGTCAGGGTACCGTGGTTTACAGGGTACCGTGGTTTACAGGGTACCGTGGTTTACAGGGTACCATGGTTTACAGGGTACCTTGGTTTACAGGGTACCGTGGTTTACAGGGTACCGTGGTTTACAGGGTACCGTGGTTTACAGGGTACCGTAGTTTACAGGGTACCATGGTTTACAGGGTACCGTGGTTTACAGGGTACCATGGTTTACAGGGTACCGTGGTTTACAGGGTACCGTGGTTTACAGGGTACCGTGGTTTACAGGGTACCGTAGTTTACAGGGTACCGTGGTTTACAGGGTACCGTAGTTTACAGGGTACCATGGTTTACAGGGTACTGTGGTTTACAGGGTACCATGGTTTACAGGGTACCATGGTTTACAGGGTACCGTGGTTTACAGGGTACTGTTGTAAATTGGACATGGTATCCTTTTTTATTTTAAAATGGAAATTTCGTGTACAGTCTTTGATATATCCAAAATTCAACATTGAAATTGTTCATGGTTCAGGCTAAATTATGAACAGGAAGCGATCAAATTATGGAATTCGGAAGCATCGGTAAGAACTGGTTATTTTCCTAATAAAGATTTAGGCGTTTTGCCGTTTTTTAATTCGTTCGATAAACGCTCTTGCAATAAACTATAGTTTTTTTTCAATAGTAAGTTCTAAAACTTGTTCAGTAAAAATAAGAAAGTTTTCATTTTTGGTCTGACTAATCCATTGACAGGAACGATCATTATTGAGTTTAAATAGTTTTCGTTCAAGTTAAAAGACGATTCTCTTTTTTAATTCTTTAAAGGATCCAATTCGTTCGTTCTCGTTAATTTTTCTGAAAAAACACTAATTTTTACAAAAGTTTCGTTCGTTTAGAAAAAAAACGATGCTAATCTCTATTTCCTATTATAATATAGATATAAATATTCAAATATATTTATTGGTCTGTTATTTTATCAATCTGATTGTTTTAAAATTGGTTCAAAATAATTGATTTGATTTGATTTAAAGTATATAAAATTCATTCAGTTTCTAAATATTGATTCACTGGTCGTTCCAAATTTAAATTTTTTAATCCTTCTATCTATGCAACTACGTTAGATCAAATAGGTAAAGTTTGAAATATCAAAGATACCCACCCTCACCACAAACGATATGGGGATTAGAAAATCAGAGTTTGATGGTAAAGTGATAAGTTCCTTACATGCTACTTAAGTAACCTATAAAAAAAGAGTATAAGACTGTATTTTAAAGAATTATGAAAATAATAACAGAAAGACAGCCTATCTACCATTATTTTTTTTTAATGTGAATTAAGAAAGATTTTATATTTAAATGGTTGATACAGGTCTTTGTTTTAGGATAGAAACAAAAATCATGATACGTTGATGAAAGTCTACTATATTTAGGATACAAGGATATTTGTTGATGAAAGTCTACCATGTTTAGTTTACAAGGATATTGGTTGATGAAAGTCTACAATATTTAGGATACAAGGATAAACCATGACTGGTTGATGAAAGTCTACTATATTTAGGATACAAGGATAAACCATGACTGGTTGATGAAAGTCTACCCTCCTGATACCAGATATCATTCAATAATTTTCAAGTAAGTATCTAAATAAAAAGAATGAGAGAAAATAAAAGTAAAAAAAGAAGAAAAAAATGAAGAAAAGTAAATAAAAAGAAAAGAGTGAAAGAGAGTGAAAGATGAGAAGGAAATCTGCAAGTGAATTAAGAAGGAAGAGAAAAAAAGAAAGATATTGGAAAATGGAAAGTTGATTAGTGGATTAGGGAAAGGGAAAAAGAGGGTGAACAGGGGATTGAATGAAAAAGAAAGACGCTTGAAAATGAAAAGAAGGATGTTAAAAATAAAAAGAAAGAGAATGAAATAGAAAAAACCGGTTGGAAAATGAAAAGAAGGGCGTTAAAAAGAAAAAGAAAGAGAATGAAAAAGGAAAAGGACAAGGTGGAAAATGAACAGAAGGATATTGAAAAAGAAAAAGAAAGAGAATGGAAAAAGAAAAGGACAAGGTGGAAAATAAAAAGAAGGATGTTAAAAAATAAAAAGAAAGAGAATGAAATAGAAAAAACCGGGGGGAAAATGAAAAGAAGGGCGTTAAAAAGAAAAAGAAAGAGAATGGAAAAGGAAAAGGACAAGGTGGAAAATGAACAGAAGGATGTTAAAAAATAAAAAGAAAGAGAATGGAAAAGGAAAAGGACAAGGTGGAAAATGAAAAGAAGGGCGTTAAAAAAGATAAAGAAAGAGAATGGAAAAGGACAAGGTGGAAAATGAACAGAAGGATAATAAAAAATAAAAAGAAAGAAAATGGAAAAGGAAAAGGACAAGGTGGAAAATGAACAGAAGGATATTAAAAAATAAAAAGAAAGAAAATCGAAAAGTAAGAGGACAAGGTGGAAAATGAACACAAAGATATAAAAAAAGAAAAAGAAAGAGAATGGGGGGGGGAAGGAAAAGAACAGGATGGAAAATGAAAAGAAGGATGTTAAAGTGAGTGTTTGCGAAAAAAGATTGGAGGTTTAGGCATACGCTGAAAAATAAGCGCTTTTGATTGCTACTAATCTTACTTCTATCTGTTGCGTCTATTAGGAGTAAATTGTTAAAAACGACTCATGCTGAAGAACGTAGCGTCCATACAAATTCAGAAAGTTGCAACATTCAACTCGAGTCGTAAAAAAATCAATTTAATTCCAAACAAATCATTCAGATATTACAACCAATGTAATCGATTTTTCCCCGACGCATTCGCATAAAGATAATATTTCATAATATTTTTGATTTTGTTTTTTAAAATAATATTTCGCTGGCGCTGGATTTTCGAACATTCCTGGAAAATATGAAAATGTCATCTTCATTTTCAAAAATCCTCGAAACAGGAATTAATGTTTTCAAAAGTATCTATCATATCATAAAAAATAAAAATATTTTGAAATATCAATATTATATATCAATATTATACGAATGCGTCGAAAAATAATCGATGACTATTGGTTGTAATATCTGAATGATTTGTTTGAAATTAAAATGATTTTTTTAGGATCCGAGCTGAACATTGCAACTTTCTGAATTTGTTTGGACGCTACGTTCTTCAGCATAAGCCGTTTATAACAATTTTCTCCTTATAGACGCAATAGATAGAAGTAAGATTAGTAGAGATCAAAAGCCTATACCCCCTTTCTTTTTTTCGTGAACACTCCCTTTAAAAAGAAAAAGAAATAAAATTGGGAAAGGAAAAGAATTAAGGAAAAAAATGAAAAAAGTTAAAAAAAGAAAAATATATTTAAGAAATAAATATAATAATGGTCTAAACTGTTCCTTTTAAAGCTATGATCTTAAAACTACTTTTCATTCCGAATTTACGGCTGTATTTCTGTATTTCTGTTTCGTTTTGTATGTTTAAATTTGAGAAATTCAATATGGTTTGCGAATATGAAATGTTTTTAGTTGCGTTAAAATTAAATTATAATAATTTCAAAAACTTGTCATAAAGTGAATGAGTAAGCATGTGAACATTTAATTTTTTCATATGTATATACTTTACCACACTAAAATTAACTTTACTGTACTAACTGTACTGCTGTACTAAACTATTGTATGTTGTACTGTACAGCGTAAGTGTTATTATTATTTTAGAGCTGAAAATGTACTAAAGCCTGATGTGTTGTACACTATGTACCAAGTACACAGGTACGATAAAACGCTACCATCGTCATGTAAAAGTTTATGTACATTTTTACTGGGGGTTTCCAAGTTTTCTTTTGAATGTGAGCTCTAGATATCAACATTTACTTCTGGCGGGGTCGTTTATTTCATGAAAATGCATTAAAATAAATGCAGCAGTTGAGAATCAGGAGTTTTGATTAAATTGATTAAAATCTGGTTAAAGTCGTCTTTGAATTCTCGTCCTTTGTTTGTCCCCTGGTAATTTATCAGGTAAACAGTAGAGAGCAGATATTTAGATTTCCTTTCTCTCCATCTTCCAGGGGGGGGGGGGGCGGCATACAGGGTTACTAATTAAAGGATGAGACTTCAGAGACGACAGTACAGGATTTATACAATATTTTTTTCATAAATTATTTTTACCCTATCAGCTGTAAACTTGGGTCCAAACTTATTTAATAGCTTATAACCGTTGGGGGCGTTATGTTTAAAGGGAGTGACCGGCATATGTATGGTAGTTGAACTGAGAATGTAGTATTGTGGAGATTTTTTTTAAGGATTTATTTGAGACATATAAAACGTTTTAATGATGTTTAATTACTGAGTTTGAGCGCAAAATCGACGTTCAAAATATCATTAAAAATATTCCGGAACAGGTCGGATGTACGTAATTTCATGTAGATTTAACCAGGGTCCAGAAAGGATCATTCATCCAGTCAAAACTAATTATATAAATAAGATAAAATTCGGAACTCGGATAAAAAAGCGTCCAGGCCCGAATCTAAAGAGTTTCATCACACAAATGACCCTTTACTATATTTTCCGAGACGGTACAAAAATAAAATCCGACACGGTACAAGATCCGAGACAGTACCATTTTCTATGGTTGGGCCAGTACAGAAATCCGTGAGTCGTGACGTAGCAACTTCTGAGAATCAGACCGGTTCGTCAAATAAACCGGACTTGACAATGAGTTAGGTTTAGGTGATTTTGTTCAAGTATTTTTATAATATGTGGTTTTCTAGGATTATTCTGGAAACTAGAAGCAAGAATAATATTACATGGGCTTCAAGCTGTCAGAAGGTTCCAGTCATAATGGTCAGTATTTTAGACAATATGACTGTGCTCTGTTTATTAAACTTTTCAAACAAGAAATATGACAGTGACAATTAAATTTTTTCATGGTTAAAAAAAAGAATTAGGGCTGTGCGTGTTTTTTCTTTTTATTTAAGAACTAGAGCTGCACATTCTTATAATTTTTAATCTGAGCTGTGCATTTTTATTATTTAAAAACTACGACTGCGCATTTCTATCCTTATTCTAATTTAAGTGATCAGGGTCTTGCATTGTACAGTGATAACCAGAAAACAATGGAATAGAAAGACGACATTATAGCAATACTTAAGCGTTTTGATGTTGTTACAAAGCAAATATTTTTACTAGTAACTTAGCAAAGCACAATTTAAGTCTATTTACAACTCTACACTCTACAATATGTCTGATGTTCACTGAACTAGTTTAAGTCCTAACTTGAGCTTAAAGGTCGTCTTTCTATTTCAGAGTTTTCTGGTTATCACTGTATAATCTTTATTTCAGTTAGGAGTTCCATATATCTTGTGAAAGAACGTGTCTATTGTATTTAAACATATTTTCACATAATAATTGAAATCATATTCGCAGTCCCAACTATACCTAGAAAACATCGTGAAATAAATGGTTAAACACCTTCTTTAAGAATAATTAAAGATAATCCTGAATGTTTAGGATCCAAGTTTATGGAAATCCTCAAATGGTTCAAATATATATTCCAGGTAAGAATATATATTCCAGGTAAGAATGCTTGAAAATTCTGTAAAGGTGATTTTTAACTTTCAAGTGATCCTCCAGTTTCAGTGGCACTTCATATTCACAACGGATACCCTTTAAACCTCTGGCGGATATACAGATGAATAAGATATCCAAGTGTGTCTAACTGAAAATTGATTTGGTTTCAATTGTGGTGAAGTGCGCAGGTGCTCAAGGGACATTTAAGAAAATTTTGAATTCGACAATTTTTCTCAAAACCCGATTTAAATGGAGGATAACTTGAAATTACGAGTGGGATTTTAATTTATAATATTATTAATAATAATAATAATAATAATAATAATAATAATAATAATATTATATATTATGTAATTTATATATATTTGCGTAAGGTTTGACGTACCAATTATATAGTTCGGGGGTAGGCAATTATATCAATCTAATAAAGATCGTTTTTTCTTTAAGTTAAAATTGTTAACAAGCTTTTTTAGAATTACAAGTTTGCAAACTATGAAAGAGAAGCTTTTTAATTGACAGCAGATTCTCTTTGTTTCTTTGCTGTTTAAAAGTTCAAAAGCTTGATTTGCGAATCAAATTTTAACTCGAAATTCGTCTTTTTTACATTGATATAATTGCCTGCCACCGTATTTGAATGCTCATCTATTTACTATTGTTCTTCCAGTTATCTGGATTATTAAAAGTATATTTTTTGCATTTGGATGTATAAATAATTATTATCCAGAAATACGTTAGTTTTACTACAGCGATAACCAGAAAACTCTGAAATAAGACGACTTTTAGCAATACTTAAGTGTATTTGATGGCCTTACAAAGAGAATAGTTTTACTAGACTCTTATTAAATCACTAATTAAGTGAAATGGATCCGTTTATAAAGCGCAATTTCTTTGTCCCATGCTTATTGGACTTTTTAAAGTCATAGCTTGAGTCTAAAAGTCGTCTTGATATTTCAGAGTTTTCTGGTTTACCTAAATAAAATTTAGTTTTTAAGCTTGAGAAAGTTCTGTTTATCGGACAGTTTTACATATTTCATGCCAAAATAAAGTATAAGGAACGGAAGATTGAAATAATGAAAAATAATATATGCTTTCAATCATAACTCCTTTTATTAAAGAGCTTTTTAGAAGAAGAAAAACCGAAGATATCAGTTTTTTCAGACTTGAGCGTAAACTATAAACAAGAAGTGGTACGAGGTCACAAAGTCCTACCAGTATCGCATTAATTTGACCTTCTCCGTCTCTGGTTGGTTTGCAGTGATTTGGCTGAAGAAAATGAAGCTTGTATCTTGTCCTTCAGATTTTATACTATTTTAATATATATCACTTAAACTCTTAAAATAGACAAACATGAACACACATTTAAAAAATAAAATTCGAGGATTTTTTACCATTGACTCTTAAATAGCTTTTTAAAATTTACAAGCATTGAAAGATAAAATGCAATCTTTCGTAATTTTACTCAATTCTTTCGTTTTTTGTTATATGGAACTCTGCTGTAAAGTAAATATTTTTTCTTCATTTTAGTATAAATGTGTCCACAGCGCTTTCTGTAAGTGTTGATCTCTACCCTGATATTTATTGCGCTATTTTAGGTAAAAATTGCTCACAGGGAGTTTACCCGATTCACAGTTTGAACCTTTGGCTGATCAAGGATGACAGACTTTTCCTTATTTTTCTACAGAAACGGTTGTCTTTGAAGAACAGCTCGTTTTCAAACTGTTTTATTTTTGATAAAATTTGAATATTTCCTTGCGCAGAATATAAATTTTCACATTTGAATTTTTAAAAACAGCGTATGATTTTCCAGGAATAAATCTTAAGTCAGCTGAGTTCAAATAGTACGCCAGCGTACACGCCAGGTTTGCGGATTTTTACACAACATTTAAAAGATATTCGCACTGAGTTCTCTGTCTTCGATGATCAGTCAAAGGGTACCGTTGTGAATCAGGTGTGCCCATTTTTTAAATGGAAGAACTATTGAAATCACAATTATACAGTCACTTTAATTCTCCAAGAAAAACCAACATTAATATTATCTTTTTTATTTGTTAAATGCATGGGAACTCATAAATACGTATATCGTATTGGTATACACACATTTGTTTATAAGATTGATTTATATGATGATTAACTGATTGATTGATTGATAAGTCAACGGATTAACTGATTAAATCATTAATTGACTAGCTTGGGAACACAGCTCTGTCTGCAGTTTTCCCTGCAAAAGTCAACCAATTTAACTTAGAACTTTTAAACCAAGCTATTGATTGATTGTATATTTAGACTCATTTGTTTCTGCCGTTTGGAATTGAGTTTTTTGAAATAGTTTGCCAGATTTATTGATTGATTGATTTATAAGTAGAATGATTAAATGATTAACCAATCGATTGATTGATTGATTGCTTGATTGATTGATTGACTGATCAATTGAATGATTGACTGATAGATTGAATGATTGATTGAATGATTGACTGATCAATTGAATGATTGACTGATCAATTATTTGATTGACTGTTCGATTGATTGATTTATTGATTAGACTCGTTTACTTCTGCCTGTTTGGAGCTGAGTATCTTGGAATTGTTTGCAAGACAAGGAGAATATCAAGAGAAGGATTTTCTCAGGTTTTTAAATTCAATAAAATAAATCGGATTTTTCTGAAACTTTAAACTCATAATCAATAATTGCTGGGTCTTTGCTCATGTTTCTCCATTTTTAATTCAAAAAACACAAACCTGATTTTTCTGAAACTGTAGATTCATAATGTTCAATAATTGCTGGGTCTTTGCTCATGTTTCTCCGTTTTTAATTCAAAAAACACAAACCTGATTTTTCTAAAATTTTAGATTCATAATGTTCAATAATTGCTGGGTTTTTGCTCATGTTTCTCTCTTTTTAACTCAAAACATCCTAACCTGATTTTTCTAAAACTGTAGATTCATAATGTTCAATAATTACAAAATCTTTGCTCATGTTTCTCTCTTTTTAACTCAAAACATCCTAACCTGATTTTTCTAAAACTGTAGATTCATAATGTTCAATAATTGCTGGGTCTTTGCTCATGTTTCTCTGTTTTTAATTCAAAAAAAAAACAAAATCTGATTTTTCTAAAACTGTAGATTCATAATAGTTAATAATTGCTGGGTCTTTGCTCATGTTTCTCTGTTTTCAATTCAAAAACACAAACCTGATTATTAAAATCTCGCAGGTTTACACTGGTTGGAGATATTTTTTATTTTAATGTGAAAGTTTCTTTCTACAATCCTTCACTTTCAGCTCAACTACCATGTCTAGCCGGTCTCTTCCTTTAATATTTAGTTTAACTGATGAGAGTATAGTAGATGTTATCAATACTAGAACTACAAGTGGAATCTTTAATGTCAACAGAAACTTTAGGAATTAAAGGAACTGATTTTTTCCATCAAATTTTGATAAACTAAACACTCCACAATTTGCGAATTTCAAAAAATGTAATTTCTTTGCTTGAAATGTTTTTAACTTTTAATATGTAACATTTTGATCCTTATTAATAGCGAAGGAAAAATGTTATGAATGTATGCATGAATTAATATCCGGGTTTTAATAATTTCAAAAAATCATATCTTGTAACAAACCCCCAAGAGTTCTGATATTTCAATACAAGGAAGAGTACTTTTCGATACACTTATTGAACTATAATAAGCTTTTTTTAAATAATAAGTTTACACCAAAAAGTGGCAAATAATAAGTGGCAAAGAGTGACAAAGTATTGATTTCTAACAAGGTTTTTTTGAATAATAAGTGGCAAAGAGTGGCTGTTCATTGACAGCTTCTCTTTGTTTCAATGTTGTTGTGTATCCCATTTTGTTTCAGAGCTTGGCAAAAATAAAATTGAATTCGAAAGTCGTCTTCATTGTATGGATATATACGACGACGACTGATAAGATCCCATATTTCGATGTTTATTTATGATTTGAATCTTTAATAAAGTAAACTCCTTGGAGGCATTACATATGATAGAAATGGACGAATAATAGGTACGTTTTATTATTTCTTCATTAATATTAAAGGGACTGTACGCGTAATTTAAAGTCATCCTCCATGCAAAGATGGCAATGCTCGATGCACAACGGTACCATTGAAACTTTTTTCTTATTAACAATGTGGAAAATATTGTCGTTTTTATTGCTTTCTAAGTATTTAATTCTAATAATTCCTGTATCTGTTCCTGCAGTTACAGAAATATGTAAATTAGTTTTGAAGAGATCGTTGAAAATGATCAGGTTCAAAATTACAATCATTGTTTTCTAATTGCCATCTTTGCATGGAGGGTCACTTAAAATATAGGCGTACACTCCTTTTGTATTGAAAAATGTTCAATGCTTCTAATTAAATACTTTTTAAAAAATCTAAGCTTACCATTAAAAATTTTTTTTTTACAAACTTTAAAATTTGGATTTACAGGACTTTTTGCCCTCAGTTGTTTTTGGAAAAAAAATTATTTGACCGGAACTTTCGGCATAATTTCAAGTGACCCCAAATTCAAAGCCATGTTTGGTTCACAACGGAACCCAGCTATATATATACATGGGTAGGGGCTCGGACTGCACAAATGGGATTAGTTGCTCGAGTAGATAAACAGGAGCTCAGAGACTTCCCTGTCTCAGACTCTATAGAGGTAATTCATGCATAAGGGAAGTGTGCATGGTTTTTAAAAGAGATCCAGGACTAATTTGAAAGTAATGCAACGTGATAACAAGAAAACTTTCGACTTTTAGAATTTTAGATTTTTTTACAATTTTAAAAAGTCCAATGAGCATGAGACACAGTGGCGGATATAAGGGGGGTTATTGGGGTTATTTACCCCCCCCTAGAATCCTGGGGGTAAATACCCCCCCCTAGAATCCTGGGGGTAAATACCCCCCCCTAGAATCCTGGGGTCAATAAACAGTCTTTCATGAATAAGTGTGATCGTATCAGTCAAAATTGTAATCAAAGAAACTCATAAAATTTGGAAAAAAAATTTAAATTTAAAATTCTCCGTTTTTCACTTTTATCTTTATTTTTTTTATTTGAGCCTAATATTTCCCCTCCCTTCAACCTTTGAAANTCGTTAAGATCTTAACATACTACATTGACGACAAGAAAATTTAACAATGAGTAATGATCATATTTTTTCAAAGTTTGGCAGAGTAGCTTTTCTAAAGATTTAAAAAAGTAACATTTTTTTCCTCTTAGAGTAAAACTATTATCTTTTATATTACTGCCTTTTTTCAATGTTTGCCAGCAAACTTAATATAAAAAGTTTAGTTAAAAAAAATAAATTCAGTTTTTTTTACAGATCTTTGTAGTTAATGTAAAATGAATGACTATAATGAAGGGTATAAAACAAGGTGAAAGCTGAAAGGTATGTAATGAAGCCTTTATTAGATTGAGTTTGTAAATCCCAGAAATGGGTGGAAATGCAAATCAAACCAAATTAAAACCAATAATATTTGATATACATCATGAAAATTTTTTTACCCCCTCCTCCCTACAGAATCCTTATATCCGCCCCTGATGAGACACCGTAATTGTGCAGTGTAAAGACACACACCCATTTCACTAAATAAGTGATTTGAATGATAATTGTCTAGGGTATAGTACCGACCGAGCGAAACGTAGTGAGCTAGGGGGGTGGAGGGAGGGGGCGTAGCCCCGCAATTTTTTTAAAAAGAAATAAGCAGCGAGCATTTTAAGTGCTCAAAACAGAAAATTACTCTTATAGCATGTAAAAATATTTCTACCTTACAATTTTTTCACTCAGCCATAATGAAATATATTTCCATTTCCATTGGCATTACATAGTTTCTAATCACAATTTTACATATTGTCAAGATTATGATATTAACTGCAAAAGGTTCAGGATTTTTTTCATGAGACTAATTAAGTTACAAGTTACCCCAAAGGATGCGATTTCAAGATTGTAGAGTTTAAATCTGTTCTAAACTCCTATTCTTTGTGGTTACTCCTGTAGGTTTAAATATAGCGATGGGCAATCGCTAGATTCGTTTTACAGAAACTTTTAATACTTTTGGACATTTAAAAGATTTACGGGTTCAACGATTTGAAATTGTCTTTTGTAGAAGTTTACTATTAACAAACATGCAAATTTGTTATCCTAGGTGAAAATAAGGCAAAAACGAACTAAAAACGTTAAAAGTTTCTGTAAAATGAATCTGGATATTGCCAATCCCTATTAAAATTTTAAAAATAAATTATTTATATGTAAACTATTAAGCATGAGGATTAAAAGTAAAGTTTGCAAAGTTGTATTAAGATATAAGATCTAATCTTCAAGAATAAAGAAAGCCTGTCAACTTTGTTAGGCATTTTTATAATTATTTTTTTTTTGTTAAAAATGAAGATAAATAAACCCTGAACCTATTGAATATATTTAATTCAATTTTACGGGAATTTTTGTCTATAAAAGCTTTTAACACTTTTGTGGGTTTTACGGTTTCTAAGATGTCTCTATGAATGTTCATTAGGGTCAGATTATTAAATCTGTTATTGTTCATTCTGGCTTTTTGTTAAAGCATATTAAAGTATCTGCTGGAAAAAAGTTACAGTAAACTTTTAGGTTAGTCTCCAGAAAAGGGGGGGGTTAACAGATACTTTTGACCCCCCCTTTTTTCAAAAGGGAGGGTCGTCGACCCCTTGACTCCCCGGATCCGCGCCTGGCTGGGGCGGCTTATGATTTTCCAGAGGGGGTGGATATAATTGTAAAGTTTAATTTTTGTCCCACCCATTGTAAAAAATTCCCCCACTAGAGTTTTGTTTTGAATTTGGTCAAATTTTTTAAAATCTTTTCATAAAATTCAAAACGAAAGGGCTAGAAGGTGCCTGTTCTCTTGAAATGAAAGGGCTAGAAGGTGCCTGTTCTCTTGAAATGAAAGGGCTAGAAGGTGCCTGTTCTCTTAAAATGAAAGGGCTAGAAGGTGCCTGTTCTCTTGAAATGAAAGGGCTAGAAGGTGCCTGTTCTCTTGAAATGAAAGGGCTAGAAGGTGCCTGTTCTCTTGAAATGAAAGGGCTAGAAGGTGCCTGTTCTCTTGAAATGAAAGGGCTAGAAGGTGCCTGTTCTCTCGACTTGTGCTCCTAATTTTACCACCAACAAGCTGCCTCTGGTGTCTAGGAAAACAATATGCTTTATGACAATTAAATACACTAAAGAACTGTTATAATGTCGTCTTCCTATTTATTTTTGTAGCACCGTATTAGCTTTGGAACTTTTGTTAGTTGAAAACATCAGGACAAATATTTGAGGACGATATTTAAAAGTATTCCTTAAATTCTCATTCATTTTGCGATTCTACCTCTGAGTTTGGATAACGTTTAGTCAGGTTTATTAGTTAGTATTTAGGTAACGTTTAGTCAGGTTCATTAGTTAGTATTTAGGTAACGTCTAGTTAGGTTCATTAGTTTGTATTTAGGTAACGTTTAGTCAGGTTCATTAGTTTGTATTTAGGTAACGTCTAGTCAGGTTCATTAGTTTTGTATTTAGGTAACGTATAGTCCAATTCACTAGTTTGTATTTAGGTAAAGTCTAGTCAGGTTCATTAGTTTGTATTTAGGTAACGTCTAGTTAGGTTCATTAGTTTGTATTTAGGTAACGTCTAGTTAGGTTTATTAGTTTGTATTTAGGTAACGTATAGTCAGGTTGATTAGTTAGTATTTAGGTAACGTCTAGTTAGGTTCATTAGTTAGTATTTAGGTAACGTCTAGTCAGGTTCATTAGTTAGTATTTAGGTAACGTATAGTTAGGTTTATTAGTTTGTTTTTAGGTAATGCCTCGTCAGGTTCATTAGTTAGTATTTAGGTAACGTCTAGTCAGGTTCATTAGTTAGTATTTAGGTAACGTCTAGTCAGGTTCATTAGTTTGTATTTAGGTAACATATAGTTAGGTTTATTAGTTTGTTTTTAGGTAATGCCTCGTCAGGTTCATAAGTTAATGGTTCATAAGTTAATATTTTGGTAACGTCTAATTAGGTTCATTAGTTGGTATATAGGTAACGTCTAGTCAGGTTCATTAGTTTGTATTTAGGTAACGTCTAGTCAGGTTCATTAGTTTGTATTTAGGTAACGTCAAGTCCAATTCACTAGATTGTATTTAGGTAACTTCTAGTCAGGTTCTAGAGTTTGAATACAGTTTGATTGAGAGCTTACTTGCAGGAAACTATACTCAAGGAGTTCAGGTGAGATGGAATCAAGGTTGTAAAATAAGGTTGGATACTATGGACGCTCTTCAATTTATGTAAAGACGACCTTTATAGCACCAGTCACTCTAAATCCGCATATGATGTCACTGCTTATTTTAAATTATAATATATTTTGCGGCTCACAAAAAATAAACGAACTCAAAAATTGAAAACTTAAAAAAGAATTTCATTTTTTAGCATCAAACTTACTATCCCAATCAATATTTGTTAAAAGTGATGATATTTAGTTAAGCATCAGTGACGTCATATGAGGATTAGTGTCTAATGCAACAAAGACATCATTTACCTACATTGAAGCGCATCCAGTGTATCTATCTAACCTTATAAACAACCTTGGATAACATTTAATGTACACTCACAATATTAAGTTTACAAGGGCGAGACAGGGCTGGCAGAATATTGTTTATAAGCCTTGAAACCTTTAAGAAACAATAAAAAGGGAAAAATGTTTAATTTTTTCTATTTTGTGGTTTTCAGCACTAGCACAAGCACTAGAATATTTCAGCACTAGCACAAGCACTAGAATATTTCAGCACAAGCACTAGAATATTTCAGCACTAGCACAAGCACTTGAATATTTCAGCACAAGCACTAGCATATTTCAGCACTAGCACAAGCACTAGAATATTTCAGCACTAGCACAAGCGCTAGAATATTTCAGCACTAGCAAAAACACTAGAATATTTCAGCACTAGCACAAGCACTAGAATATTTCAGCACTAGCACAAGCACTAGAATATTTCAGCACTAGCACTAGCACTAGAATATTTCAGCACTAGCACTTAAACTAAAATATTTCAGCACTACCACAAGCACTAGAATATTTTCCAACCTGAAGTAAAAATTTAACCAATTTAGAACATGTCTTAAAATGGAATATTTAAAATTCTTTACCATTGTGTGAAGTGTTTTTTTCCCAGGTTTATCCTAATATTCAGTTGTCCTTCGGTGAAGTTTCCAACAGAATTGCTCTGAAGGTTTGACACTTTCTTATATTTTAAATGTTTTTTAAAATCATATTACATACAAGACAAATCATTTTTATGCCTAACGGACAAAAAATGTTAACATTGAAAAACAAGTCATCAGCAAGAGCACCATGAATCTAGTTTTTTTATTTATTTTTATTTTTAGGATTGCTATAATTTCATCCCTGGTGTTATCCTTCAGTTTATTTATCTTTTTATCTCAGTAAGAAGACCTTGGTTTGTTCTGGCAGGTTTAATTTTATCGGAAACAAATTGAATTTTGAAATTTAAGAATCCTTTGATATTGAATATCTCTCTTTTTTACTTCTCGAATTAATTGAATTTTGTTTTAGGTTTAGCAACTGTAGGATTTGCTACTTTGGCAACAATTTCAATAGCAAGCATTGCCAGTATATCCTTCACTTCATTATCATTGATCCTACCCCTCCTACTTCTAGGTATTAAAGCAGGATATACTTCATTATCATTGATCCTACCCCTCCTACTTCTAGGTATTATAGCAGGGTATACTTCATTATCATTAATCCAACCCCTCCTACTTCTAGGTATTATAGCAGGTTATACTTCATTATCATTGATCCTACCCCTCCTACTTCTAGGTATTAAAGCAGGATATACTTCATTATCATTGATACTACCCCTCCTACTTCTAGGTATTATAGCAGGATATACTTCATTATTATTGATCCTACCCCTCCTACTTCTAGGTATTATAGCAGGGTATACTTCATTATCATTGATCCTACCCCTCCTACTTCTAGGTATTATAGTAGGATAATTTTAATATTTAAATATTTATTTTAGTAAAGCTTATCGTTTGCATACATACTAATTTATAGTTAGGTTTCGATACATTCATCATTACAGTAGCTTACTACTTTAACATACATTATTACAATTAATTGTATATATCTATAATGATGCGGAATAATTCTATTTGAGTGTTAAATTTTTTTTGCACTCCGCGGCCAAAAATGCGTTTAATTCTTCAATTTTTTTATGTTGTTCGTTTCTCTGCTCCCTTTCTCTTTGCGCAGATGACTGACGAGTCCTCTTGGAACTGGATACAGATTTTTTCTGGGACATTAGTATAGACTGGGGAGTTTCCTGGAACTTCAACAGGGAAGTTGGAGTATCTTGGGACCTAACGGCGAAAATGGGAGTCTCCTGGGTTCTCACAATGGAAGTGGTAGTACTCTCTTGGGACCTTACAACGAAAGTGGGAGTCTCTTGGATCACGGAAGTGGGCGTCACTTGGGACATCACCACAGAATTGGGAGTCATCTGGGACATCACCACGGAACTGGGAGTCAACTGGGACATCACCACGAAACTGGGAGTCAACTGGGACATCACCACGGAACTGGGAGTCATCTGGGACATCACCACGGAACTGGGAGTCAACTGGGACATCACCACGGAACTGGGAGTCAACTGGGACATCACCACGGAACTGGGAGTCAACTGGGACATCACCACGGAACTGGGAGTCATCTGGGACATCACCACGGAACTAGGAGTGATCTGGGACATCACCACGAAACTGGGAGTCATCCGGGACACAACCACGTTCATAAGAGTCTGCATTGACCTCACCACAGGTGCTTCCTTGGAAGTTGGGATGGTTTCATTTTCTTTTAATTTTGTTCTGCTCTTTCTCACCCTTTTCCTCCTTTTTCTCCTCCTGTTCGGCATCCTGGAAATAGACTGGGGGCAGGGAGGGAGTCCAGAGTTCCTCAAATAGTAATCACCTTTTCTAAAAATGTTTATTTCTAAAAATGTTTATTTCTAAAAATGTTTATTTCTAAAAATGTTTATTTCTAAAAATGTTTATTTCTAAAAATGTTTGTTTCTTCGCATTCACATTTATCACTAGAAATAAAGGGTCGCTGGAAACTACGTCATACAATCCAATTCTGGAATATATGGTGTTCCATTAAACATGAAATCATAGAAATCTTCTTTGAACTTTGATTTGATCTCAAAATTCATCTTTATCTATTCTCCAGACTACTGCAGATGATCAGAAAAGCTGGAGTCTCCATCACCGTGACGTCTGTAACTGATCTTTTTGCTTTCTTCACGGGATCACTTACATTACTCCCCTGTGTCAGGTAGTACAGGGGTTCCTTTACGTTACTACCCTGTGTCAGGTACAGGATGTCCCTTACATTACTACCCTGTGTCAGGTACAGGGTGTCCCTTACATTACTTCCCTGTGTCAGCTACAGGGTGTCCTTTACGTTACTACCCTGTGTCAGGTACAGGGTGTCCTTTACGTTACTACCCTGTGTCAGGTACAGGATGTCCCTTACATTACTACCCTGTGTCAGGTACAGGGTGTCCCTTACATTACTCCCCTGTGTCAGGTACAGGATGTTCCTTAGATTACTACCCTGTGTCAGGTACAGGGTGTCCTTTACGTTACTCCCCTGTGTCAGGTACAGGGTGTCCTTTACATTACTCCCCTGTGTCAGGTAATACAGGGGTTCCTTTACGTTACTCCTCTGTATCAGGTAATACAGGGTGTCCCTTACATTACTCCCCTGTTTCAGGTAATATAGGGTGTCCCTTACATTACTCCCCTGTGTCAGGTACAGGGTGTCCCTTACATTACTCCCCTGTGTCAGGTACAGGATGTCCCTTACATTACTCCCCTGTGTCAGGTAATACAGGGTGTCTCTAACACTACTCTTTGTGTCAGGTACAATGTGTTTGATTTTGTGTTTTTTCAAAGATTACTTTTTTATCTCTTTTTAAATTTCTTCACTTTTACAATCGTGTTGTTACCACTTAAAAAAGAAATAAGAGATACGAGATTTAAGATTAATATGCCGACTCATACAGCGTTCGCGGAATCCGGTTTATTAGACTATTATTCTCATTTAAAATTTTTAAAAATCAGTTTGAAATTTTTAAAATTTACTTAGCTTTTCTTTCAGATCATTCTCAATAGTGTCTGCAATAGGAGTTCTTTTCTTGTACTTTCTCTCCAGTACTTTTCTTATAGCTTGTATCAGCATTGAAACCTCAAAGGTAATTTCTTTATTTTCCGCCTTTTGTTATTAGGGTTGTTCATCGTTTTTGAAAACGATCGTTAAACGAACGTTTTTTGTTTCTTTTTTCGATCGTTTTTGAATTCGTTTTCGGAAAAAAAGGACCGTTTTAAAAACGACCCACTCGTTTTAAACTTAGAAAACGAATAACGATTATATTTTAAAAAAACATCGTTAACGAAACGACGAGGCTACGAGCTTTATAAAAACAATCATATTGAAAAACGACTGTTTTTAAAAGACTAACTTTTAAAAAACTATCGTTTTTAAAAACTTTTTATAACGAAACGATCGTTTTTTAAAAAAGTGCAAACGTTAACATCCCTATTTGTAACTAACGTTATCTACCTTTGATTTACCCAACAGAGGGACGTTAAATTAAAACATCCGTAGCGCAGTTAGGGATATTAGAAGGCAAAATTGGCCGATTGAACACGTGGTTGATATATGAGTTTTTGTATAACTTGGACACAGACATCAGATAGAACTAATATGGGTCCTAAACATTTTAGGCTCTAACCTATACCCCCTTTCATTTCCCTTTAAGTAAAATTTTTAATATTCCTTAAAAGTAGTATTTTATTTTATCGTCTTTTGAGATGAAAATGCGATAATTTTTTCTCGAATACTTTGCAGATCAATCCTAATAAAAATAAATCCACCCAAGTGAAACAATCAATTCTAATCAAAATAATGAATATTGATAATGAAAGAAATTAATTATTGCAAAATTTCTACAGTTCTGAGTTCTAGGAGGAAGAGAAGAAGGAGGAAAGGCAGTGTTGTTGTTTGAGTCCTGCTCCTGGTTCTACTGACAACTGTACTGCAAGTGGTTCTACTGACATCTGTACTGCTAGTGGTTCTACAGACAACTGTACTGCTAGTGGTTCTACTCAAGATTCTACTGAAGATTCTACGGAGAGCTGTAGCTTCAGGGAGATACCAAATCACCGATTATCATAAGTCGTCTTTGATTTATACACGGCATTTATTTGATAACAAAAAAATCTTATACTCCGAATATTGAGATATCTGAAAAAGGTTTGTTTTTTCCCAAAAATGTAATCTCAACTGAATGATACGTATTTTGCTACATATTTCCCCTTTTGAAATGTTTAACAAATTTAAATAAATACAGATCACCTTATATCATAAATTGGATCAGCTCTAAATTTGGACGCCAAAAAAGTTAGATAGGTTTTTTTGAAATTTATTTCAAATGTTACAATTTTTCATTCTCTGTTTATTCACAAAAACTTTGACACCCTGGAGACATTCAAAAATCATTGTTGAATGCAATTTATTTTCTCAAATTATTTTCATGTTTATTGGATCTCCCTGTATAGTTTGGATATGAGGAGTGAGGTTGGATACCTCCTCACTGAGAGTATTATCTTCAAGCTGGCGGTTATCTGCTTAGCTGGAGGGGTTTTAGGGGTCAGTGTTTGGGGGTCAACCATGCTCAGGTCAGTGTTTGGGGGTCAACCATGCTCAGGTCAGTGTTTGGGGGTCAACCATGCTCAGGTCAGTGTTTGGGGGTCAACTATACTCAGGTCAAAATTACAAATGTTTTGATTATTTTGAAAAAAAGCATATTATATTATATTTTTTCTTTTCTATTCTATTCTATTCTATTCTTTTCTATTCTATTCTATTCTATTCTATTCTACTATATTCTATTCTATTCTATTCTATTATACTACAGTTGTCGACGTATCATTAAAGACGACTTTCGATTTCAATTTTTGATTTCTACCAAGCTTTCAAACAGCATAGATACACATAAACATGAAAAC
This sequence comes from Eurytemora carolleeae, assembly GCF_000591075.1. Lineage (NCBI taxonomy): Eukaryota > Metazoa > Arthropoda > Copepoda > Calanoida > Temoridae > Eurytemora > Eurytemora carolleeae. The sequence continues at coordinate 194,498 of NW_019396273.1, read as the reverse complement.
AAAGAGAAGCTGTCAATTAACAGCCTCCCTTTGTTTACTTGTCAACTTGTAAGCTTGTTATAAATCAAATATTAAATAGAAAATTCGTCTTGATTGTATTGATATTAACGCCGAACAATGTATCCTAGGGATGATTTTGACCCAGGTGTATTTATCCCCAAGGACTCCTATCTAGGATTGTTCTACGAGGCTGAAAGGAAAAGATTAAACAGGGCAATGTATATCGTCAAATTGTATCCAGGACCGAGTTCAAGGAATTGAAAAAAGGTTGCGGAACTATCAACCTACCGGTCCGTGAAACTTTATTTCTCAAATGCTTACTGGCTCGATCCTGAACCTTAAAATTTGAATCAATGGCTCAGGATTTGAGCCTGTTAATACTTATAAAGAAGTTTGAAACAGCTTTACCTAGTTCAGCAACTTACCTCTCCACATCTCTTAATTCGGTCCCAGATATCTATGGTCTTTCAGTTCTGGAACTTTTTTCATGATAACTTTAAAGCTTTCAAAATGTAAAGTTCTGTAAAATTAAAATTTAAAATTCTGTCTTGCTTGGTTTAAATTTAGTCATTGAGATCTTAAAAGAAATCTATCCTACAGCTTTTCAATGCAATTCTGTGTATCCGTCCAATCTGTCTGTCTGTCTGTTTGTCTGTCTAATCTGTCTGTCTGTCTGTCTGTGTAATCTGAACTGACAGGGAATATTTTCCTGAGGTTGGGGATACAGTGGTTCTATACTTTGCTAACGTTAATCATACACAGGTATTCTTTTCATTATCATTCTTGGGGTCATTATTCTCGTGATCGTCATTGTCATGATTATCATTCTCATGATTATCATTCTTGGGGTCATTATTCTCGTGATCGTCATTGTCATGACTCATGATTATCATTCTCATGATTATCATTCTCATGATTATCATTCTCATGATTATCATTCTCATGATTATCATTCTCCATTCTCATGATTATCATTCTCATGATTATCATTCTCATGATTATCATTCTCATGATTATCATTCTCAAGATTATCATTCTCATGATTATCATTATCATTCTCATGATTATCATTCTCATGATTATCATTCTCATGATTATTATTCTCGTGATCGTCATTGTCAAGAATATCATTCTCATGATTATCAATTTCATGATTATCATTCTCAGGATTACCAATCTCATGATTATCATTCTCAGGATTATCATTCTCATGATTATCATTCTCAGGATTATCATTCTCATGATTATCATTCTCATGACTATCATTCTCATGATCATCATTCTCCAGATCATCATTATAAACAATCATAATTCTCATTTCATAATCTTTGAAGAATGCAATAGTTTCAAAATCTTTTAAAGCATTTTGCTGAATATTTAATTTAAAATTTTGATTTTAATAATAGAAATTTTGTTTCAGGAATTTGTTAGAATCCGTAATCTGCTCCTAACTCTAGAGAAGGAGAAACACATTGCTTTCCTTGATAATTGGACTGAGGACTTCATGAGTTACCTTAATCATTATGTTTTCAAGAAATCCGGAACTACATTTATAGACACAGGCTTGTACTGTACACTGTACTGAAAATCTGAACTGTAAACTAGATAATCAAAAATCTTAACTAGAGAACTACAATTCTGAACTAGAGAACTAAAAATATGAACTAGAGAACTAAAAATATGAATTAGAGAACTAAAACAATTGTATTTGATTTGAAAACCAATTATCGGCAGCAAATGTCAGAAATGCTTTGCCTGCAAAGGGCTGGGTGTCGTTCCTGGGGAACGCTTGTTCTTTTAACTGGAACGAACGGAAAGGAAAGAGCAGAAAGGAACGAATGGAAAGGAATGAACAGAAAGGAACAAATGGAAAGGAACGAACGGAAAGGAACGAAGGGAAAAGAACGAACAGATAGGAATGAACGGAAAGGAAGGAACGAAAAGGAAGGAACGGAAAGGAGCGAACGGAAAGGAAGGAACGGAAAGGAACAAATGACAAGGAGCGAACGGAAAGGAACGAAAAGAAAAGAATGAACAGAAAGGAAGGAACGGAAAGGAATGAACGGAAAGGAAAAAACGGCAAGGAGCGAACGGAAAGGAACGAAAAGAAAAGAATGAACAGAAAGGAAGGAACGGAAAGGAATGAACGGAAAGGAAGGAACGGAAAGGAAGGAACGGAAAGAAAGGAACGGAAAGGAAGAAACGGAAAGGAAAGAACAGAAAGGAACGAATAGATTGGAATAAACAGACAGAGAACAAATGGAAAGGAACGAACGGAAAGAAACAAACGAATTATAAAAAGTAGGAACACGCCCACCGCAGCCCAGCCATAACTGCATTGTAACAAACCACGGCTATACCAAAGAAAAAATGACACATTTAGATGTCTTACAGATCTCAAATCTATATGATAAAAGAAGACATTCATATATATATATATGTTAAGTTGCCTATTGCTGGCCAAACGGCTGGACCGATTGGGCTGACATTTTTTGTGGACTCTCATGGTGGCCGGTGGTGTTATAGGCTAAAAAAAATCCAAATTTTTTCTTAAACATTTTTTTTCACATTTTTTTTTCAAATTTTTTTCCATGGGCAACGCCAGGCCCTTCAGCTAGCACTAAATAAAACAATATTGGCAATTTTGCATTAAATTCTAAACTTTTAATCCCTTTCATCCTTTAATCCTGATGATCCATTATATTTCACAGTTTGACTATCTAACATAATTTATACTTTGAAATATTTAATGTCTACACCATCAGGTTACAAAATTTCTAGGACGAGACAAATTTGAGTTTATAGGGAGTATAATTTCTGAGTTAAGCTATATTTTTTACCTGAAGTACAAGTACAGGATGAACCTAGAGTCCTATGACAAGTTGTTGAAAAATGGAACCTTCTTCCAGGAGAAACTTATCCAGTTCCTTTACTCTATCAAAGGAACGTTTTTTTAATGTTTGGAAAAATCCGAGCTATTCCCGCGTTTATTCTTTAACACTTGGTAAGCTCACGACTCTTCTCTCGGCGATGTGTATGAAGGGCTCATTTCTTAGTTACCATTTTTAATGTTAATTGTAGTTAGTTTCAAATTTAATTGAAAACCAAAAATATATAAAGAAAACACACCATCCAGGCTCCCCACGCAGAAGTGTTTTCAAAAATTTTGACACAATGGATGTCAGCTGTGGTGGTTCAGATACAGTCTTGTTCAGTAACCTCAGATATAGACATGTTCAGGTAGCATTTGATCTTTAAAATAGACATGTTCAGTAACCTCAGATATAGACATGTTCAGGTAGAATTTAGTCTTAAATACAGTCATGTTCAGTAACCTCAGACATAGACACGTTCAGTAACCTCTGATATAGACATGTTCAGGTAGACTCTAATCTTTAAAATAAACGTGTACAGTAACCTCAGATATAGAAATATTCAGGTAGCATTTAATCTTAAATATAGTCACGTTTAGTAACCTCAGATACAGATATGTTCAGTAATCTCAGTTAAAGCCATGTCTATGTAGCATTTAATCTTTAAAATAGACATGTTCAGTAAGACAGATACTGAAGATATTGACTAAAGTATTATTGAGAAACTTGGAGTTCTTAATTGAGTTGTATCTTGTAAAACAGATACTTGAGAATACAGATAGAGTCGTATCCGGTTTGATATTGACTAAAGTATTATTGAGAAACCTGGAGTTCTTGATTAAGTTGTATCTTGTAAGACAGATACTTGAGAATACAGATAGAGTCGTATCCGGTCTGATATTGACTAAAGTATAATTATTGAGACGCCTGGAGTCCTTGATTGAGCTGTATCTTGTGAGACAGATACTTGAGAATACAGATAGAGTCGTATCCGGTCTGATATTGACTAAAGTATAATTATTGAGAAGCCTGGAGTTCTTGATTGAGTTGTATCTTGTAAGACAGATACCTAAGGATACGAAAGGTAATACCTGGATTGGTACTGATCTAAAAGTATTTATTGGAGTAGGGAATTTACTAAATATCTATAAAAACTGAAACCATTCGATCGTCGTCATGAATATCAATACAATGAAGACAACTTTCGATTACAATTTTTTATTTCTATCAAGCTTTCAATCAGTATGAAAACAAAGAGAAGCTGCCATTGAACAGCTTCACTTTGATTTCTCGAAAGCTTGTTATTTGAACCAAGCTTGTTCGCAATAAAATATTTAAAAGAAAAGTTGAAAAGTTGCTGTATTGATATAAACCCCAACCACTGTGAAAAACGATTTTTATTCAATTCTTTCTTTCCAGTTAGGAGACTCTGAGGAAAGAATGAAAGCAATGATGGCAGTTAAAGATCTCATTAATGCATCAAATATTCAAGGTTTTACAATCGTAAAAACATTTTTGAAAAAATATCCATGTTAACTAAGTTATTGACAGGTTACGTGTTATAATGTCACGTGACTATATGTTATGTGCAGGTCACGTGATTACCATGCCATGTAACTATATGTTATATACCATATTACAGTTTTACCACGTCACCACATTACATAACTATATGTTATTACCATATCACAGTTCTACCCCGCGTCCCACATTACATAACTATATGTTATGAACAAGCCACAATGACGACGACTTTTTTATTTAAGAAGATTTTTACGAACTACAAGTTTACAAATAATTAAAGAGAAGCTTTTTTAATTGATAGGTTCTCCTGACTTCAATGTTTATATGTATCCATGCTGTTTAACAGCTTGATTTAAATCAAATTTGAAATCAAAAGTCGTCTTTATTGTATTGGTATAATCGCCTAACACTGTATGTCACGTGACATTTGTTATGCACAGGTCAATTGTTTACCACATCAAGTAACTATAGGGTATGTATGCATAGGTCACGTGTTTACTATGAGATACGTAATTATATGTTATGTACAGGTCACATGTTTACCATGTCACGTATCTATATGTTATGTACAGGTCACAAGTTTACCATGTTACTTAACTATATGTAATGTACAGGTCACATGTTTACCATGTTACTTAACTATATGTAATGTACAGGTCACATGTTTACCATGTTACTTAACTATATGTTATGTACATGTCACATGTTTACCATGTTACTTAACTATATATTATGTACAGGTTACATGTTTACCATGTTACTTAGCTATGTTATGTACAGGTCACATGTTTACCATGTTACTTAACTATATGTAATGCACAGGTCACATGTTTACCATGTTACTTAACTATATGTTATGTACATTTCACATGTTTACCGTGTTACTTAACTATGTTATGTACAGGTCACATGTTTACCATGTTACTTAACTATATATTATGCACAGGTCATATGTTTACCATGTTACTTAACTATATGTTATGCACAGGTCACATGTTTACCATGTTACTTAACTATATGTTATGTACATTTCACATGTTTACCATGTTACTTAACTATATGTTATGTACAGGTTACATATTTACCATGTTACTTAACTACATGTTATGTACAGGTTACATGTTTACCATCTCACATAAATAAACTACTATATAAAGGTCACGTGTTTACCATGTCACGTGATTATGCAAATCTGGAGACGGAGCAAGTGGTGAAAGCAGAGATATTCAGGAACTCACATTATTTCTAAATATTGATTCATTGCAATACATGCAAGGAAGTTCCCTAAAGGAGTGACGCGCGCTTGCTACGTAGAATTACATGAAAGAGAGATATGTGTATTTTAAAGGATTAGGTTAGGTTAAGACACATTCTAGCTGGGCTGAGTGCTGCGGCAAGGATAGGCTAGTGGGGCGAGTGCGACGGCTAGAACAGACTCAGTCTCTGTCTTAAAATTCAACGCAGTATGTGCGAAACTTCTATGCGCTTCTGCCTAAATTCAAGGGTGGGCAAATTTTGACTACAGAATACGCCAAATTCTGTAATACACAATGAACTCCGTTTCGATGGGTAAAAACTGGTTTACCGGTCATTTACATTCAATCTAATTAGACTTTTGTCGAAACAAAAATTTACAGTTTCGATATGAGGGGGTAAAGGTTTAAAAAATGAAAGGAAAGAAAGAGAAAACTTACATTTATTTCTTCACTTTAGGTCGTGTACATACTGAGCAACATTTATAAGTTACAAGAGTAGTTTTTGTGTTTTGATGTAAGTATAATTTGAGTAGAAACATGACATTAGTGTTCCTCTGTGTTCTCATCATCTCCCTGTTCCTGCTGGCAGACCTCATCACCTCGTTCCTAGTCGTCTTCACTGTCATACTCACCCTTGTCAATATCATGGGTAGGAACTTATACGTTTCATTTATGGATTTGTCATTTTCTGTTGTGCGCAAATGCCCCGTAAAATTCCAAAACAATGAGAGGGGATTGAATTTTGTAGATCCAGAAAAATAATTAAATTAGTATTTATTTAGGTTAGGCCAGGCAAGGGGGCTGAGCGCTGCGGCCACATGTCTTACATTTAAGACCTCACCAGCTGCTAGTCTCTACGCAGGCATCCCACAGATATCATTTCTCTGGATCTACAAAATTCAATCCCCCTCTCTCTGTTTTGGAATTTGCGCACAACAGAAAATGGCAAATGCCTTTCATTTTCTGATTGATACTAGCGCATCTAGCGAAAAAAATAATGCTCATTTTAAATCATTGAGTAAAAGAAACTTTCAAACTGTACTTTCAAATCCAACTTTAAATCCAATATGCTTTTGCGTTATTCAAATTCATATTCTTAAATTCTATCTACAGGCTGTCCCACGAAACATGAATAGTTTAAATTGTCTTCTTACATAATTATCTATGTTGTTTGAAAATTAAAGAGAATGATGAAAAATATTGTATGCCAATTATATTATTGTAAAATTGATTTCAAAGTAAAATATATTTGAGTAAAAGATGTTTTTAACTAAATAACAAAAAGTCTTTAATATCCAATATAATATAAGGAAGAAGACATTCAAAACTATTCAACAACTGTCATGTTTTGTGGGACACTCTGTATTCTGCATTTTTTTATTTTTAGGATTTATGCATTTTCTGGGACTAACTCTAACCGGGTTTACTTGTTTAATGCTCATACTCTCATGTGGACTCTCAATAGGTATTATTTTATCCAAAATGTTATACTTCAATAATTAAATATTACATTTTCTAAAAGCCGTCTGAACCAATATATAACGCTGCTTTTACATGTAGTCAATGACTTATGCATTTCTACTGAAGGAAAGCAATGTAGAAATGATCAGAATTAAAGAAAAATTGGGTTCAATTGTTAAAGCGGGGTAGTTCAAAGTGGTAACTCTCAAATCCAACCATAATTATGCATCGTAGATTTAGCGTTTTTTTTTTGGGGGGGGGGATAGACAAACTACGACATATTAAACACTTTGTTGTTAAAGTTTGCGAAAACTTTCAGAACGTTCATAATTTCCGAATAGATTATTAATTACAATTGGTGGCAACAGAGAAATGTACAAAGAGAATAGAATATATATTAGAGAGGAATTTACTAGAAAAAAGTGTAAAACGGCCATTTTGTTGTACTGTTTCTATACTGCAGGTGTATTTTACATATTTATGCTATACAACCTTTTGGGCCCTGGAATATCATTTTAAAGAAAAACTAAATTAATGTTAAAAGAAATCCGAATTATGAAATAGGCTGGTTTCATAATTGACCAATGATCATTTCAAATAGACTCTATGCCTTTCACTTTAAAAACGATGATTATAAATCAAATGATGTTTTTTATTCACCAAATTCGTTATAAAGTTTATTTAACAGCTTTAAAAAAATCAAAATTGAAATGAATAGTCTAGGGAACATACTGTATGAATGTACTCTACTGCATATCATTTGTGAACATTTACATGATTTGTACACTTTGAACTCCCTTTCAGGCTGAAAGGGACTAAAAAAATTCATACCGAGAGATTCTCTAAATTCCCCTCTAATATATATTCTATTCTCTATGAAAATGTACCAGTCATACACGACGTCACAAGTGTCAAATATAAAGGGAAAACGAAATTTTCTCCTATTAGTTGACATGTTTTCCAAGATTAAATAAAAAAGTGTAAAAACAGAAAATACATATCATAAAATTGCACTTATTTTACTGTAAGATAAGCACTTTATTCTAAATTAACACTATTTTTAATAATTTTGTCTGGCGCATAAAACTGTTGACGCAATTTTCTTGTTTTACTAAGTACAACGTATGCAGTCAAAACATAAACAAACAAAATGTGAACATAGCAGACGAAACTCTTACAAATTACAGCTTTCTCAGTAGGTATCACTATACTAAATCAAAGAATTATTTAAAAAGACGATATCGAATTCGTCACTGAATTCCCATGTTTATTACTTCGGACACCCTGTATTTGATAATTTCTAACTGTGGAGGTTTAGTGATTACAAAAAATATGTTCTTTTTAATCACAAAAACTCGGGCCAAAATTTGAATTAGGGGGTTCCGGGTTTAAACTACCCCTTCTCTCGGAAATAACCAAAAAGTTAAATAACTTCGTAATTCCCTTTCATGGAAAACATTTTGGAAATAAAACCAATTGATTTTGACTCAACAGAATAGCATAAAAAAGGAAAAGAGTTGTAATTTTAAAAAATCCCTCAGTCTGAAATAGAGGAAACCTCAATTTATGCTAAATAACGTTTTGAATTTGTTCTTATCATATTAACGGGTTAGTCTGCGTAATTTCAAGTTATTCCCCGTTTAAAGAGTTATACTACCCGTTCACCTAAATAAAAGAAAATTCTAAAATTCCCTGCCTTGCAAAAATCCAATTAAGGGTCACTATTAAGGATTTCAACTTGTTAAGGTTAAGAGAGAAAAACAATAATATCTCCATCATTTTTAGCTCAAACTGTTGTTAATTGGGGGTGCACCTCTTTTAATGGAGGGTGACTTAAAAATGATGCCTCCAGTCCTGTTTAATAAGTCATCAAGCATTGTTTTTGATAAAGATTTTGCTGCTCATGTTGCTCATGGATACATAACCTCCTCAGCTGAGACTAGAAAAGAACGAGTTTTTCAGACAATAAAGGTCAGATTTTCAAACAATAAAGGTTAGATTTTCGAACAATAAAGGTCAGATTTTCAGACAATGTAGGTTAGATTTTCAAACAATAAAGGTCAGATTTTCAGACAATAAAGGTCAGATTTTCAGACAATAAAGGTCAGATTTTCAAACAATAAAGGTCAGATTTTTAAACAGTAAAGGATAGATTTTTAAACAATAAATGTCAGATTTTCAGACAATAAAGGTCAGATTTTCAAACAATATAGGTCAGATTTTCAAACAATAAAGGTCAGATTTTCAGACAATAAAGGTCGGATTTTCAGACAATAAAGGTCAGATTTTCAAACAATAAAGGCCAGATTTTTAAACAATAAAGGTCAGATTTTCAAACAATAAAGGTTAGATTTTCAGACAATATAGGTTAGATTTTCAAACAATAAAGGTCAGATTTTCAGACAGTAAAGGTCAGATTTTCAGACAATAAAGGTCAGATTTTCAAACAATATAGGTCAGATTTTCAAACAATAAAGGCCAGATTTTCAAACAATAAAGGTCAGATTTTCAGACAATATAGGTCAGATTTTCAAACAATAAAGGTCGGATTTTCAAACAATAAAGGTCAGATTTTCAGACAATATAGGTTAGATTTTCAAACAATAAAGGTCAGATTTTCAGACAATAAAGGTCAGATTTTCAGACAATAAAGGTCAGATTTTCAGACAATAAAGGTTAGATTTTTAAACAGTAAAGGATAGATTTTTAAACAATAAATGTCAGATTTTCAGACAATAAAGGTCAGATTTTTAAACAATAAAGGTCAGATTTTCAAACAATAAAGGTCAGATTTTCAAACAATATAGGTCAAATTTTCAAACAATAAAGGTCAGATTTTCAGATAATAAAGGTCGGATTTTCAGACAATAAAGGTCAGATTTTCAAACAATAAAGGTCAGATTTTCAAACAATAAAGGTCAGATTTTCAAACAATAAAGGTCAGATTTTCAAACAATAATTTTATTTCTCTGAGCCTTCAATCTAAATAAGTTTAATAAACCCACAGAAAAAGCTTTGAGTGATAAATCATACAAATACAACAAATAATTCACTCAGGCATTAAAAAACTGTGGCTAGGAACCAACAAACACATATATATAAATATCAATCATACTATAATCAAAACGATGAGCATAAGTATATATAAAAATAGTTACCACAGTGATCCCAGAATTCTGGACACGGCTAAACTTGCAAAACGAATAAACATATACTGATATAAATTATTTACTACTCCGCGAGAAATCTTGCGCCTGCGTAGTCAGTCTGTAAACAGTTCCTAAACTAGTTCTTTCACAATACATTCCGTACAGATCTTCAGGGGGAACTCAGAAATACACAGGGGTGACAAGCAGACTTTATACACGCAGCATGGCTCGCGTAACAAAAGGTCAGATTTTCAGACAATAAAGGTAACATTAAGACAGTAAAGATAGAATTTTTTAACAATAAAAATAACATTTTCAGACAATCAAGGTTTCGGAAATATAATTGTCTCATACAATTTTGGTAAAGGAAGACGACATTTTCACTGCACTGCACAATTGCTGTGTTTCATGTTTAATAGACTACTGAAATATCATAACTTGAGCCTAACAGTCGTCTGCATATAACTCAGTTTTAAGGGTCTCACTGTATTCATTTGTGAAAGATGCATACTTTTACGAATACTGATGAACTGTACCAGCCCGTCTAGTGTACCCAGTGTGTGGTTGACCAAACGTGTTTTATGCAACAGAATAGGGCAGCTGATATATTCTATTTAGGAATGTGGTCCAGCCATCTTTCATGGGGGATTTTCAACTTTTGTTGTCTTCCTTCCACTAGCAGCTTCTCAGGTGTTTTCTCACAAAAGTATTTATACAGTGATAAAAAGAAAGCTGAAGAATAGGAAGACGACATTAAAGCAATACTGAAGTACACATTCGATGTTGTTACAAAGCAAATAGCTTTACTTGTAAGTTATTAAAACCCTTAGTAAGTGAGATGGGTCTGTTTACACTGCACTATTGGTGTGTATCATGCTCATTTGACTATTTAAAGTCATACCTTGACTTAAAAAGTCTACTTGCCTTTCCAAACTTTTTCTGGTTATCACTGTATCAACCCCTCCCACACATAGAACATCATATAATAGTAATGTACTAAATGTTTTTTTTAATGACACTATACTATAAAATTGTTTAGGGATACGTTTGTATGATGATTTTTCAAATCATGACAATGACTGTTTGGTTTGGCCTCTTCAATGGCCTAGGAAATAATAATATTGAATCAAAATTCAAAATGAGCTCATAAGGGGCTCATACACCTGTGAAATAGGAATACGACTGTTCGAATTAAGTTATGATTTTAAATAATCTTTAGACTTATTTCCATTAATAAGTTGTTTTTTTAGCTACATTTTTTAACAAAAACAAAAACAAATAAATTTTCTTAAGCTCGTCTTCCTCTTCCACAATTTTATAGGTCTCACTGCAGTATAATTAAAAAAGGCTAATACCAATACCTTTGCTTTAGTAGAACTATCAGTTTTGTGGGAAAGAAAAAATCGAAAGACGACATTTCTTGATAGTATTGGCTTGCCCTTACAACATGTGCAGAGGCAAACAAAATTCAGTTAAAGGCGAAACAAATGTTGAAAAAGAAAAATGAAGGGGGAGAGGGGGGGTTAATTCAAGTCGCATTGAGATACAGGGTGTCCCACGAAACATGACAATTGGTGAATAGTTTTGAATGTCTTCTTCTTACTGTATTAGATATTAAAGACTTTTCGCACTTCAATTCGTTGAAAAAATCTTTTACTCAAATAAATTTTACTATGAAATAAATTTTTCTATAATATGACTGCCATGTGATATTTTTTATTATTCTCTTTGGTATCAAACAACTTAAAGAAATATGGAAAAAGGCATATGATCCTATTCACCAACCGTCATGTTTCGTTGCGCGTGTTGGATTTTTTGGTAATAATAAGAGAGAAGGGGGGGGGGGGTGGGGTTTAAAAACTGACGGTGAATATGCGAAAAGGGCGTTGCCACCTTTTTTAAATAAAAAAGTACACTGAAGTAAAAGACGTTTACAGAAGTTTTCCTTTCTCTGATTAAATCTGAAACATAAAATATATTTTAATTAAACTTAAGTTTATATATTCCCTTCATGTTCTTTCTTTTCCTAGAATATTATTAGTGTTTTTACAGTGTTATTACCAACCCTTCTCAGGAAAAACAGAATAATATTTTCCATCTAAAGTTTGTAAATGTTAACTCTAAATTAAACAATGAAAAGGGAGTCTTGTATGACGAAAGGGATTTTTTTTTAAAGTGACTGCAAGCGTAATTTCAGGCAACCATCAATGCAAAGATGGCAATTCCTGTTTTACCCTTGAAACCTTTATCTGATCAAAAATGTGGAAGAAAATATCGTTTTTATTTTACATAAAAGTGTTTCATTCTGATAATTTTTCCATTGATTCTTTGAGGCAAAAAATATGCAGAGAAACCTCATCAAATGAAAAGGAACAGTTAGAAACAGAAACACGCATTTCTAATTCATACTTGATCAGATAAAGATGTTGATGGTACCGTAGAAATAACGCTTAAATTGTCCATTTTAAGACGTTTTTTGTGCCTTTTAGATGTTAAATTGCCAAGTGAGTTCGAGTAAAATCTTCCAGACCAAAGTGCAGCGTTTTCATAGCAAAAACTGCTCATTAACAGTGACTGCTTTAATTGTTCAACGAAAATAACAAAACATTTCCTTACAAAACGATTCTTCACTGAATGTTTCCTTACAAAATGTTTCCTTACTGAACGTTTCCTCACAAAACGTTTCCTTACGAAACGTTTCCTTACTGAATTTTTCCTCACAAAACGTTTCCTGTCACAAAACGTTTCCTTACGAAACGTTTCCTTACTGAATTTTTCCTTACAAAACGTTTCCTGTCAGAAAGTGTTTCATTACAAATTTTTTCCTTTAGATAAACCTTTCATAAAAAATACAAATAGTTTGAAAATCTATTGAACATTAAATGTGACTATTTTTGTGGTTGCAATCATAACGAAAACAAACTTAATCATTCTTGAAGAAATCTACCACACTCTCCATGTACATCTGAAAAGGAATGGAATTCACACTCTGTCACGGAGATATGATATCTTCTCGCCTGGCAACTCTGTTTTAGATCCTAATTTTGTTTGCATCGTTGACATTAACACCTACTGCTATTTATGGCTATACTACAAGGGCTTTGGTTTTGCACATAGAACCAACTGCACTGGGGATAAGGAAGACTGGACAATGCTGGTTCTTCCTCTTTAAGAACCGTTACTGCACTGGTATTTCCAACATTTTTTTTGACAAAATCTTGTAAAACTTCACTACCATGGTTGTAAGATGAAATGATTCGATCAATGATAGGAGGGTCGGTACCAATCACCTAAACTTTAATTGCCGGGTTCACAGTTCACTTCTTTTCACACATATTTATCAATTTTTGGTACCCTCGATATTCTCTTTATAAGTTCTGATGATTTCCGTTGTATATCGTGTATTTTTCTTGAAATTTTTGGCGAATTTTCAATATTAAAATATGCTATATTTCATACAAATACACATTTTTGGATACCTTTTGTAAGGAAACGTTTTGAATCGGGAAACGTTTTGTGACAGGAAACGCTTTATGGCAGAAAACGCTTTGTAGAAGGAAACGTTTGGTGGCAGGAACCGTTTTGTATATGAAACGTTCTGTAAGGAAACATTCAGTAAGGAGACAATCAGTATGGAAACATTCAGTAAGGAAACTATCAGTAAGGAAACGTTCAGTAAGAAAACATTCAGTGAGAAAACGTTCAGTAAGGTAACGTTCAGTAAGAAAACGTTCAGTAAGGAAACGTTCAGTAAGGAAACGTTCAGTAAGGTGACGTTCAGTAAGGAAACGTTCAGTAAGGAAACGTTCAGTAAGAAACGTTCAGTGAGAAAAATTATAAATTTTCAAATTGAAATACAAGGATATCTCAGACAAAGCTTAAAGGTAACACCTGTTAACTGGGTCTTATCCCTTTAAAAAAATGCCACTTAGATCACGGCAACCGTTCAAAGGTTCATTTATAAATCTCTTTTTATAAAAATGTTATTTTCCAACACAAAAAATGATGTAAATCTGTTTTGTTTTGTTCCAGTCTCATTGGTCCAGTTTCTGGGGTCAAATCAAAACAAAATGACGTCACACTGACTGGTCCTGTCACCGGAATTCAAGAGGTATTTAAAAATATTGACCATGACATTAAAAAAATATATTTTTACTTTGTGATTTGCTCTTGAAGAATATTATTATCTAAGTAAAAGAGACTGTCAGCGAATCTCCATACAAAGACGGTAAAAGTGCTTAATTCTGTTAATGTTTTTCAGCACAAGTCACTTTTGCAGAGAAACCACAATTGAAAATAATTAGTTTTCAAAATTATAAGCATTGATATATATTTCTTTGCATAGCGTCTCACTTGAAATTACACTTATAGTCCCTTGAAATTGATTTATAGTCCCTTGAAATTACAATTATAGCCCCTTGAAATTACACTTATAGTCCCTTGAAATTACACTTATAGTCCCTTGAAATTACAATTATAGCCCCTTGAAATTAAACTTATAGTCCCTTGACATTGCACTTATAGTCTCTTGACATTGCACTTATAGTCCCTTGACATTGTACTTACAGTACCTTGAAATTTCACCTACAGTCCCTTGAAATTACACTTATAGTCCCTTGAAATTACACTTATAGTCCCTTGAAATTACACTTATAGTACCTTGAAATTACACTTATAGTTCCTTGAAATTACACTTAGCTTATAGTCCCTTGAAGTTTCATGAAAGCCTAACAAGAAATTTTTTCATCTTTTATCCATGTAATCTTAAAAAACATAAAACAAAACTATAGACATTTTTTAGAATAAATCTTTTAAACCTTTTTGTAACACAATGGGACCTATACAACTTTGGAATATGAAGACTACATTTTCATCAATCTTATGTTATAAATTATGTTATAAAGCAAATAGTTTTACAGTTAGCTTAAAAATCAACTTATTGAGTGAAATGGGTCTGTGTTGCTGTGTTTAATTAATTTGTAATAGTTCATTTTTGTTTTAGGGATATACTGTTGACTGACGAGAATATTAAATCGAAATATGTTTTAGAAACAGTTTTATAAATGTTAGGATAATTAATGGATTCAGAAAAAAAGCAGATTTAGGATAATTGATCGCAGAAAAATTGTAAATCTGACTTTTTTTGTGACGATCTTGTTTAAAAATAATTTGTTGTTAGACTTATTTTAGTAAAATATAAATACTTTACGAAACCTCGATATTATTCACAAAAGGTAGAAAATCACGCAACCTCGATAGTTTCCAGCATTCGTGCAAACTAAACATTTGCGTGATTTTTTGACCAACCTTGACCCAGAGACGAAACCACACTTATCGCGTGCGCATCCCACTATTTATCTATCTATCCCTGCTTTTTGTTTACGTAAACGGAGGGAAGATAAATCGGTTTGTAACACGAAGTGCAGAAAAATGCAATTCATACAATGTTGAATAAAATCGAAAGAGAGTAGCTGCAGCGTTTAAGAAAAATACAACGGATTCTTTTAAAAAAACATTGTAAATTTTTACGTTTAAAGCCTTAAAAGATAATTTTTAAGTACAACTTTGAGTTTTTATGAAAAACCTATGATCAGGAAATTAACGCTAGAATTATTTAAATTTAAAGGGGGGTAATCAAAATAAATGTCAAAACTGGCAGAAGCGGAGGTTTAACCAATTATTTTGATTGTAACTAATTTTGTAGTTCTTGCAACAAATTGTATGCTTCGTTTTATTCAGAAACAAACAATAACGTGAATACAATCTATTGTTCAATTTAATTCCGACATTTTTTCTACATCCACAGGGTGTCCCACAAAACATGACAATCGAAAGTTTCTTATTTGATTTGTGATCTATTTAAAGTTATTGTAGTTGTATTTTTTAGTGACCTTTTTATTAGAGTGGCATACCCGGGCCCAGATTTATATAAATTTCACAAGAAAGGGATCATCATTTGACGTACCGTTCCGTTTAGTCTTACCTAGTCTGTATTTGTACAGTACTGCTTGCCCTGGATAGTTGAAATTCAGCCCGGTACATGAAAAGAACTAGAATGTACCTTGAATTCACATTGAAACACTTAAAACCAGAGATAAGAGAGTTACAGAGATCAATTAAAAGCTCGATATTTTCCACAGCAGGTTCTAGTGTGTACAAGTATTGTACACAACCGATCAACAGACATCAGGGGATGTTTAAGGATCTTTTGAATATGAATTACATAAACTTTTAAAAATGGACTAAATTCATAGATTCTATGTTTCATGTTAAAAATTTGAGTATTTCTTTAAAATTTGTAAAACTTAACCCCTGAATGTTGGCTGCTAGATGGCAGTCAAAAAACCTTTCATGGAACTGTATCATGGCGTGCCGGACACTATTGGCCTGCTTAGCCTATCCAGGTAGAGATTATGAGCAGTCTGTGTTAGTCTGTGCTTAATAACTTTTTTGATCAATAGTGTAGTATAGATTGCAAATGACTTACATTCCTTATTACGTCACAATAATAGTCCATTATCGTTGTCAGGTGGTACATACGGAAATCACGTGACCAGTATACTGCACTGCCATTGGCTGAAGTACTGGTGACGTAATACGGACTTTACGGATTAAATGTATTAATATTATCAATTATATCTATTAACCCTATCTCCGCTGGGGTACTTGAAAACCAGGATACGCTGGGGGGGGGGGGGACCAAACGTGTTTTATGCAACAGAATAGGGCAGCTGATATATTCTATTTAGGAATGTGGTCCAGCCATCTTTCATGGGGGTTTTCCAAGAATAAATAAAAAAGTGTAAAAACAGAAAATACATATCATAAAATTGCACTTATTTTACTGTAAGATAAGCACTTTATTCTAAATTAACACTATTTTTAATAATTTTGTCTGGCGCATAAAACTGTTGACGCAATTTTCTTGTTTTACTAAGTACAACTAGTATTAAAGCCCGGTTTTAGGCCTAAAGGGAGGGCTTTGGGTATGTAAGAAAAGTCAGAAAATTTCAACAGCCTCAGACCAATACTTTTTGAGTTATGTAAAAAAAACTACAGGGGGGGGTCAAATTGACCCCCCCCAGCGGGAATAGGGTTAAAATAAGAATTATATAATCATAACAGGAGTACACTTGAGATTCTCAGGTTTCTGTAAGATTTAGTCTTTTTTCAGATTGGTTTCGTATTTGCTGAATATGATCTGTTTAAACCTACAATTTTTATACAAAATTGCATGTATATGAATTTTCGTATAAGTTTGACACAGTTTTATATCAATTTCCCGAGACAGGAACATCAGATAGATGTCTTACAGGTATCTTTCAACGCCTGAGTTTCATCCTATTCACCTATTCATTTTTCCTTTACAGTCCCTTTAAGAATGTTGAATTGTAGAACAAAACACGTTTGATTTTAAATAAAAGAAACCAAATGCTTCTCACTCTCTGGTTAGTCCGGGATGGTTGGGACACCCTGTACCTCCATTTCATGAATGTAAACTTTTTGTTAGATCTGATATCCCTGCTTGGTTTTGATTGTTTGTTAGAATTGAACAGAAAACTAAAAACTATAGTTTCTATCTGTTCTTATTTCAAAAGAAAAAGTTGATTTTAAATTGCGATAGATTAAAACATTGTTGATAGAATTTAAATAATTTATCGAAAAATTTACCGGCAAATAATTTCAACATATATTACGTAAATCTTGTCTCGTGTTGATGAAATCCACGAAAAGCTACCTAAAACTATGGTTTTCGATCGGAATTACGTTGCGTATAAATGCGTGGATTTGTGCAGAATTAAAGCGCTCGCAATAGCGCGGAAGTAAAATCCCCTTGCGTTGGAATCGCTAAATAAAATTCAGCCAAACTCAGAATTGAGGTTGTCATGATAACTTTTAAATTTTTGTATTAAATTAAATTTCTATATTTGTATCATCGGTATGAGAAAAACCAAATAAAGTGAAAGATATTAAAAGGATCGTTGTGAATTATTAATGAGAATTTTTAATCTAAAATTATTAAAAGAAAAACTAATACATTTTAACTTTGGACAAGCAAATAAATTTCAATAAATATCTCAGATATAATATATACATACATACAATACCTGCAATTTATGTAATGTCCAAAATTGGTGGTTGGTTCCACTTAAAATCGTATTCAATGTTTCAAGGTTTAAGCCGGTGCTCAATTGAAACCGGTTTTTGGGGATTTGAGACGGGGCTCATATTCATTAAATTCAGACTCAGAAATAAAAAATAACCACTTAAACAAATGTTATTTTATTTGTAGTTTTAAGAAACCACTTATTCAAATAAAAGAAAGTTTGTAAAGGTGTAATCTAATGTTGAAAACAAATGTATACACATATTAATTAAACCTATGTATAAACTCACATCTCAGTCGTTTTCGTGCTTGTCTTTGTTTTGTAGAAATTCACACTTTAAAGGTTACTCCTGCAATTGTTCAATGGCGTTGATAATTACCTTACACGGCCAACTGATGTAAATTACAAGTAAGATATAAATCATGTTTTCAATTCAACTTCTCTTATTAAAAAGCTATTGTGAAGAACAAACATGGTTTGAATTTTTATCATGTAAGTGAATAAATTTGCGTCTCTCATACTTGTGCGTAAAATCGAAACTAGAGAAATTAAAAGTTCGCAAAGTCGGATCAGTAATTTCACATAAATTTGACCTTCTTATTTGGTTTGCAGTGTAAATTTAGAGTGTTTTTATACACACATTGCATGTTATGATGATTCTTGAGAAAGCCTGAATAAAGAATTTAAAATGAACTTGCAAAACCTCAATGAGCAGAAATTCACTGGAAATTATTATTGTAACATTTCGGCGGTATAACAATACATTTTCAGTTTAAAATGTTGTTAGAATATTATATGTATGACTGATTTGCCTCAATTTTTTATGGGATGTTGAAGAAGGTGGAAGGGTGGAGAAGACATATTGTTTGAAAATATATTGTTTCTTAATGCTGATTGTTGAACCAGAATTTGTTCACAGCATGTCGGGGTAGACATTGTAAATACAAGTTTATCAGTTTTATGCTAAATACAGGTCTTAAATTTTTCATGGACCCGTCTTTAATTATCTCATTTGAATTTAGTACACAATCTTATTCAGTGGAAACAATTTTTTTTAAAATGTCATTAATTGTGAATTAATTGTACTCTTATCATTTACACGACGTACATTTTAGACGCCATATTTTCCCTCAAATTTTATGAAAATTTATTTTACATTACAATAAGAAAAAATTCATTCAAATTGTTTCAGTGACTGCAAACTACAATATATTTGGTTACAATATTAGAAATTAAAAAAAATTTTGTTCTTAGCAAAAGTTACTGTTTAAAAAGCGGATTTATAATTAAATATGTATAAATATATAATCAAATATGTATAAATATATAATTAAATATGCATAAATATATAATTAACATTTAGACATATTTTAGAAATTAAAAACATTTTTGTTCCTCTTGGTAAATAGGACATACATCCTTTCATTCTTTCACGTTCAATTTACGTTAGTTTTAAGTGACGTACTGTTGTTAGTGTGCGTAAACTTTTATAGCAAACTTTATTCATTAAATGTAGATTTTCATTTTCTTTATTGGGCTTTCAGTTAGAAATATTAAAAAAATAAAATTATAGTTATAGATAAAACCGTGAATGAATTTGTTGAGAGTATATTTAACTCTTTCTAGTTTTGCTTACATTGCAATTGCGTGAAAATAGGAATTGAGTTTTTGCCACAAATCTCAATTTTATAATACCTAAATCTCAACAACCAGATGATGCATACCTTTCATATTTTAAACTTCATAGTTTGAAATATCTACGGTCTACGACATTTGGTTTTAAAGAAATTGAGATTTAAAAATCCGAGTTTGTGGCAAAGACTCAATTGATTTTGCCCTGAAGCTATGTAAAGTGATGTTAAAGTTTGGTATCTTAGGGAGAGAAGTGGGGGGGGGGGTATTTTGATCCGGCTTCTTTAATATAGTCCAGCACCTGGCCCCCTTTCACAATTATGTTTTTACTACGTGTAGAACAGCCCTAACATTTCTTTAAATAAAAAGGACAATTTTTAGGTCAATCCAAAAACAGGGGCTAAACACTTAGAACATCTTACCTTTTATTTAGCCGCCGCGCGCTTGAAGAAAAAAGTGATTTTGTGGTCCTTCCCCTGCCCTACTTTTTTAGACCACTGACAAGTTTTTACCCA
>NW_019396273.1:162248-173545 GCF_000591075.1 Eurytemora carolleeae | reverse complement strand
TACAGTGGGGGGGAGGGGTGGATTCAAGACTGCTTTATGAATCTGTAAAATATTATTTATTGTCTGTGACTTTAAGTTGCATGCTACTTTATAAGTTTTGAACTAAATTGAATTTATGAATCTAGGAAATATGCTAACTTTTTATTCCAATAAAACTACAACTTTCGGGGACTTGATAGCGGAGCAACATGAAAAAGATTTTAAACTTTACAATAAAACTGCACTTGTTTATAAGTGAAAAATGTAGGGCAAGGGAAAATTTATTTTAAATGATTCTTCATTTATTTGAGTGAAGAGGTATACTAAGCCCTGAAAAAATAAATAAAAAAGCCGATTTTTTTATTTTTAAAAATGGGTTTATATTTCAATAAAAGTGACTTGTTCCAGCTAGAAACACTGAAGGATATTGTCATAACTAAGCACTTTTCGAGCTAGAATAACGATGATATCTTCCACATTATTGGTCACATAAAGCTTTTAAAGCCACTGTTGTGAATCTGAAATGCAACTCTATAAATGGAGGGTCACTTGAATTTACGTGGACTGTGCATGTTAATTGTTAATTCTTGATTTTTTCATGATTCAACCCCCTAGCTAGCTTTGCATGTCAGACTCTAAGTAAATTCTTCACAAGATTGAAATCTCATATGTTTTTATCATGACTCATCTAATAGAAAAGCTATTGAGAAAGATATTTTGTATTTCAAATATTTAACACGAAAAACTAGAGGCGCTACGAGGTCACAAAGTTTTACCAATGACGTCGCATGACATTAAGCTTCTCCTTCTGTTTCATTGATTTTTTATGTGAAAGATGTCAGGGTTCGACATCCGTCTAACAGTATCGCCCAGAGATAGTACACTGAAGTACAAAAGATGCGTACACCTCTGAAATAACTTTCCTTGCATTATAACCTTGCAGTGATCGAGTTATTTTTTGGAAAGAAATTCTTTGATGTCTTCCCATGTTCATTGTTTACGGGGTAAAAAAAATGAGTGAAAAAGATTTATGAATTTACAATCTCATAATCAGTAGTTTACATCAACACCTCTCGACTCACACACTTTGCCTTAAAGGGACTGTTTCAGAATTTTTAAAGATAATGGACTGAACTCAGAGCCCGAAACTTAAGAGTAAATTGTAATTTGATGAAACCTAGTATCAGAAACCCGGTTTCAAAAATGGGGATCAACATTTTTGTTAAGAAAAATTACATTTTATATGTGGTTTCTTTACATTCCCTTGTTGTTCTCTGATTTCTTAAATACAAATCTACGCATATACATATTTACAGGAAATAAATGTATCTTGATACTTGATCAGACAGATGCTTATATTGCATGGAAAGTTATTTCAGAGGTGTACGCATCTTTTGTACTGCAGTGTACTGTCTCTGGGCGGTAATGTAAACACATGACGGATGTCTAAGCCTGACTTGGGATCCATCTTTCACATAAAAATCAATGAAATATTCCATGGTCATATGAAACTTTTTTGTGAATTATCAAAATTATCAAAATGTAATGCTTTCAACCTCCTCGGATACTAAACGAAAACCCATGCATCTCTTCTTGTTTACAAATTCCGCCCAGAGAGAACTGGTTTCAATATGGACGCAGATTATACGCAACTGCAATTAACTTTCCTTGCATTATAACCTTGATCAGGGGGGCTGATAGTTAACCTCAGAGGGGCTGATAGTTAACCTCAGAGGGGCTGATAGTTAACCTGAGGGGGGCTGATAGTTAAACTCAGGGGGGCTGATAGTTAATAAACGATTGCTTAAGAAGGTCAATCAAAACCCCTTTTTTGAAATTCATGAACATTCTCTTTAAGCTTAATTAATTTCACAATTGTAAATTCAAATTATTGCCTGAAGGAGAAGCAGGAAAGGGGGGGTGGCATGGGAAAAGGGTAGAAATTTAAGGTATTAAGGGGAGGGGAGGGGGGGGGGCGATTAAATTTCTGTGAATCTTCTTAAACATAAAACGTGAAAATTAGAATTCAATGAAATATCAAATATCAATTTTTTTTGTCTATATTTTTCGTTTATTTTTAAATGCAAAACAATGTTTTTAAACAACCATCACTGATAAGGCAGACTCTAACACTTACATAAACATGGAAAAAAATTGCTAAAATTAAAGAGAAAGATATGTTTCAAAAAACTTCCTTTCCCTTAGATCTAAATTCATGCAGTTGAACTTGTATACATGTTTTCCTCATTTCCAAAAAGCTAAATATAGTATAATATACAGGGTGTCCCAAAAAACAAGGGAATTCAGTGACGAATTCGATATCGTCTTTGTTATGAATTAGCATTGCAATACCTAATTTCAAAAGCCATAAAATTATTATGTCTGCTAGAGTTTATTTTTATGAAAAGGGTAAAAGCATAGAGAATAGAATATATAGAGAGGAATTAACTAGAAAAAAGTGTAAAACGGCCAATTTGTTGTACTGTTTCCATACTGCAGGTGTACTTCACTTAAAAAATGAGAAAATTGGAGAAAAGGTAATAGAGAAATAATTCTAGTATTAGTAGAGAGAAAAAATGAAGATGTAAGATGGAAGAATGGAGAATGTAAAGAAAAGTAAAACCGAAGATTTAAGATTCTTAAAAACGAAAAATGGAGAATTTCAGATTAACAAAGAAGATGCAAGAAAGGATAATGGAGAATGTTGAAGGATTAAGACGAAACATTGAAAAAAGATGGTGTGGCGAAGTAAAAATGAAGATTAGAGAGCTTTGTAAACAGATCATAAAATGTCGAATAAGGAAACTGTTAAGTATTTTTTGTATATATTTGGTTAGTATTTCCCAGCCTGTAAATGGCGTGAAAAGTTGTAGTTTTCATATCGCTATTAAATGATATTAAACATCTAACAAAATGTCTGAAATATATCTCTTTACATTTAATGTTTCCGCACTAAACCTTCATGTTTACGAGACAGTAACCCATATAATGATTTGGATTTATATAGATGGTAGATGGGGTTAGACGATAATCATATTTAAAGATAATCAAGAATTTTGCAGGATTAATGAGAGAGAATCTTAAAGAATCTTGGAGGATTACTGAGAATAGAATCTTGTAGGATTACTGATGAAGAATCTTGTAAGTTTC
Source organism: Eurytemora carolleeae (assembly GCF_000591075.1). Classification (NCBI taxonomy): domain Eukaryota; kingdom Metazoa; phylum Arthropoda; class Copepoda; order Calanoida; family Temoridae; genus Eurytemora; species Eurytemora carolleeae. The sequence goes on along the minus strand of NW_019396273.1, from coordinate 170,416 downwards.
TTTGAGAATCTTGTAGGAATCTTTAAGAATCTTGTAGGATTACTGAAAATAGAATCTTGTATGATTACTGAAGAAGAATTCTGTAAGTTCCTTTGAGCATCTTGTAGGATTACTGATAAAGAATCTTGTAAGTTTCATTAAGAATCTTGTAGGTTTACTGAGAATAGAATCTTGTAGGATCACTGATGAAGAATCTTGTAGGTATACTGAAGAATAATCTTGTCGGATTACTGATGAAAAATCATGTAGGATTACTGAAGAAGAATCTTGTAGGATTGCTGAGAGAGAATCTTGGTAAGTTTCTTTGAGATTCCTGTAGGATTACTGAGAGAGAGAATCTTGGTAAGTTTCTTTGAGAATCTTGTAGGTATACTGATGAAGAATCTTGTAAGTTTCTTTCAGAATCTTGTAGGATTACTGAAGAAGAATCTTGTAGGATTACTGAGAGAGAATCTTGTAGGATCACTGAGAGAGAATCTTGAAAGTTTCTTTGAGAATCCTGTATGATTACTGAGCGAGAATCTTGGTAAGTTTCTTTGAGAATCTTGTAGGTTTACTGATGAAGAATCTTGTAAGTTTCTTTCAGAATCTTGTAGGATTACTGAAGAAGAATATTGTAGGATTACTGAAGAAGAATCTTGTAGGATTACTGAAGGAGAATCTTGTAGGATTAAAAAGAGAATCTTGTAGGATTACTGAGAATAGAACCTTGTAGGATTACTGAGAATGAAACTTTGTAGGATTACTGAGAATAGAATCTTGTAGGATTACTGAAGAAGAATCTTGTAGGTGTACTGAAGGAGAATCTTGTAGGATTACTGATGAAGAATTTTGTAGGATTACTGATGAAGAATCTTGTAGGATTACTGATGAGAAATCTTGTAAGATTACTGATGAAGAATCTTGTAGGATTACTGATGAAAAATCTTGTAGGATTACTGAAGGAGAATCTTGTAGGATTAAAAAGAGAATCTTGTAAGTTTCTTTAAGAATCTTGTAGGATTACTGAGAATAGAACCTTGTAGGATTACTGAAAATAGAACCTTGTAGGATTACTGAGAATAGAATCTTGTAAGATTACCGAGAATAAAACCTTGTAGGATTACTGAGAATAGAACCTTGTAGGATTACTGAGAATGAAACTTTGTAGGATTACTGAGAATAGAATCTTGTAGGATTACTGAAGAAGAATCTTGTAGGTTTACTGAGAGAGAATCTTGTAGGATCACTGAGAGAGAATCTTGAAAGTTTCTTTGAGAATCCTGTATGATTACTGAGCGAGAATCTTGGTAAGTTTCTTTGAGAATCTTGTAGGTTTACTGATGAAGAATCTTGTAAGTTTCTTTCAGAATCTTGTAGGATTACTGAAGAAGAATATTGTAGGATTACTGAAGAAGAATCTTGTAGGATTACTGAAGGAGAATCTTGTAGGATTAAAAAGAGAATCTTGTAGGATTACTGAGAATAGAACCTTGTAGGATTACTGATGAGAAATCTTGTAGGATTACTGAAGAAGAATCTTGTAGGTGTACTGAAGGAGAATCTTGTAGGATTACTGATGAAGAATCTTGTAGGATTACTGATGAAGAATCTTGTAGGATTACTGATGAGAAATCTTGTAGGATTACTGATGAGAAATCTTGTAGGATTACTGATGAAGAATCTTGTAGGTTTACTGATGAATAATCTTGTAGGATTACTGAGAGAGAATCTTGTAAGTTTCTTTGAGAATCTTGTAGGAATCTTTGAGAATCCCATAGGATAACTGAGAGAGAATCTTGTAGGATTACTGATAAGAGAATCTTTAGGTTTCTCTGAGAATCCTGAGGATTGTAAGAATCTTGCATGAGCCCATAGTATCTCTTCTTGAGGACCCTTTACAGATTCAAATACCATGTAGGCATTGAAGGAATTATAATCTTTAATCTTCTTTACGAAAATAAATAGAGTCTAATGGCATCATCTTTCTGATTGTACAGTGTACAGTTTACAGTGTACAGTGTACAGTGTACAGTGTACAGTGTACAGTGAAACACATAAAACTGTAAAATAAGAATATGGTAGTTTCGCAGCTATATACAGGGTGTCCAAAAAAACATGGGAATTCAGTGACGAATTCGATATCGTCTTTGTTATGAATAAGTATTGTAATACCTAATTTCAAAAGCCATAATATTATTATGCCTGTTAGAGTTTATTTTATGAAAAGGGTAAAAGACTGTAAAAAATTGTCTATAATGTCTCTGCAAGATGAACAGTGAAGACGGACAAGTTTACTCTGTTTGTATACTGTAATTTTCTTGTTTTACTAAGTACAACCGTATGCAGTCAAAACATAAACAAACAAATTCTAAACATAGCAGACGAAAATCTTACAGAGTACAGCTTTCTCAGTAGGTATCACTAAACTAAATCAAAGAATTCTTTAAAAAGACGATATCGAATTTGTCACTGAATTCCCATGTTTATTGGGACACCCTGTATTTCAATATGCAGAGCGTCCCATATAATATTAGATTATATCCTAGTTTTAACTTCAAAATAAAACCATAATACTCGAAAAAACAGTATATTAGTTTCATTCAATTTTCAAAACGATTAATTATTCTTAAATTTTCATATTAGTCCAGAAAATCGTAATTTAGACTGATTGACGATCTAATATGATGTGGGACACCCTGTACATTAAAAACAGCAATTGTGCAGTGTAATCAAACCCATTTCAATTTTAAGAAATTTTAAGATAAGAAAGCTTAAATGGCGTCATTAAACTGCACAGTTGTATACATGTGTCCCACTGTAATCTAGATATTTAAAATAGTTTTCAATCGTGTTAGTTGTGAAGGAGTCAGAAAAGAAAGCGGTATATTTTATGACTTAAAAAAGTTAATTGGTAAAAGGCTCTGAAGAGGGTTGGTTAGGTATGTCCTAGGTTAATTTATTGTTCAGCTCAAACTAATAAAGGTTAAAGGGAGGCAGAGATAGATTATTTCTATCTATCTATCTATCTATCAATATATCTATCTAACTATCTATATATCTATCCTTCTTTCTATCTATTTGTATATATGTATCTATTTATATATATGTCTCTGTATCTAAAATGTATTTTTCTATGTATTTACATATCTATCTATGGACATATTTGCCTATCTATTTATGCATCTATCTATATATCTCTCTATGTATCTATCTATCTATCTATGAATCAGTTTAATTAGGATATAATTCTAAATCATGAATTGTTGGGATGATAGAATAATTAGTGACATTGTGGGAACCAGGTCCGTTGTTAAGTTGCTTGTTAGGCCTGCTTTTATATTTACGCCTTTTTTTTTAGTTAAATCCATAGATTAATTAACAATACAGATAGAACAATAGTTGTCGTCTTCTCAAGATTTAGGGGTTTTTCATTCACAATAACCGTGAGGCAGAAGCCCAAAGGAGTTCCACGCAGGCGGCAGGCACGTTGAATTACAAGACAGAGAGAGCACATGCAAGTAACTCCTTTGGGCTTCTGCCTCAGCGTTATTGTGAACGAAAAACCCCTAAATCTTGAAAAGACGACATCTAGTGTTCTATCTGTATCTTTATTAATTTATGGTCAAACCCTTGCCATTCATAGCTTTAAAAAAAGTTGGGTTAAACAGTATTTCTTTCTTTTTTTCTGCATTTTGTTCTTATCATTTTGTAATTTAGTCATATATAAATTCAAAATAAATCAACTTTAGATTAATTTATTTTTTCGTTCTATTTAAAGGGACTGTAAGCGTAATTTTAAGTGACCCTCCATCAAAGATGGCAAAGCTCTATTCACAACGGTACACTAAAATGCTTTGTCTGAGCTGAAAACTTTAAAATGAGATATCCTTAATCACGATCGCTTAATCTGAGTATCCAATGTACACACATTTGATTTTCTTCTTTTTTGATATTTCTACTGCATAAAAGATACGTTTGATAACAATTAACAGGGAAATTCAGGGAAGAAGAATAAAGGGAAGGGAAATGGCGCTGGTCTGGCATGAGAAAGTGCAGTCGCACTGCTTTACAGACGACTTCGTTATTACACACGCACACGTTCTCTTGGTGCTGACACACAACATGACTACAGTCAAGGAAATTGCAGAACAATGTCGTCAAACGTAATTAAGTTTAAATAACGAGTAATTTATTGTAAACTTTAATCAAATTATATTCTTTGCAAGAAAATTTGGCCTATAGTGTAGACTTAATTTCATAAAAAATTGATTACATGCATATTAAACTTATTTTTAAGTAAACAATTAACAATAAACAAATGTACTCTCCTAGACTGTACACATACCGAGATTAGTATGTACTGTATATACCTACATTACACACCTTCGGTTCGTTATTACTTACACACATTCTTTTGGTACAAACATACATAATTGACGTTTCCGCTCCCTGACAATTACAGATACAATGCTATATCGATTGGACTAATATCCGATAGAATTAAAGTCAGCTGTTCACAAGCCGACTTTGAGAGCATTTAAACAAACATAAATTTAATCATGTTAATATGAAATTATTAAACAACATATTTTAAGACTATTGTCATTTAGAACGTTAGTCTTAATAAACATTAATCCAAAACGCAGGTTCGTTCAATCGCTGTTAAGTTCAATTGATATGACACCATCAACACCAGAACTCAAAACCGGTTTTTCAAAAGTGAGAGAGTACATCTTAACATGACACGCTGATTGGTTAAATTTCTAACTTCTTTCTTGGATATTGAATGAGTTTTAAAATAATCTCGGGTTTAGTAAAACCAGGAGCTTAAGTATTTTAAAGTTTTCAGCTCTGATCAAATATGAATTTTCAGATATCAATGTTTATAATATTGTAAATTGATTATTTTCATTTGTGGTTTCTCAACAAAAGTGACTTGCGCATTTCTATCGCAGGGAAACACAAGGGAAACGAGAACTTTGGTTTTATTTAATAAAATTTAAATCTGATCGAAATTCTTTTGGAAATACCAGGATTAGGAGAATTTTATGGTTATTGTTTCAAGAAAATACATATTAAAGTAGGTTGACGACTGAATGTCAAAAAAAATTCCAAATTCAAAGACGACTATCAAGCCGTCTTTCTACTCTCATGTTTTGTGGGACACCCTGTATCCTACAAGAGAGGGGGGGAAGGAGAAGAAAAAGGATCTATCTATCTATCTATCTATCTATCTATCTATCTATCTATCTATCTATCTATCTATCTATCTATCTATCCATCTATCTATCTAACTATCTATAATTTGAAGAAAGAATTTAATTGTCCCTGTGACAAAATGTGGATCTTCCGGTAGTGAAGGGAAGGGGGGGAGGGGAGGGGCGCCAGTCTGACTAGTAATTAGTAATTTATTTATATAGATTGGGAAGGAGTACAAAGAATCAAGGGAGGGAGTATAAAGGATCGAGGAAGGGAGTATAAAGGATCAGGAGGGAGTATGGGGGAGGGATAAAGTATGGGGGAGGGAGTGCGTATACAGGAGGGAGGGAGTATAGAGGAGTGAAGGAGCATGGGGAGGGAGGGCGTATGTTTAGTATGGAAACAGTACAGCAAAATGGCCGTTTTACACTTTTTTCTAGTAAATTCCTCTCTATATATTCTATTCTCTATGACTATGCCTTCCACTTTACAAACGATTATTTTCCGTTATAACTATAAATCAAATGATGTTTTTTATTCACCTAATTCATTATAAAGTTTATTTAACAGTTTATAAAATTCGAAATTGAAATGAATAGTCCAGGGAACATACTGTATTAATGTACTCCACTGCATATAATTTATGAACATTTACATGATTTGTACACTTTGAACTCCCTTTCAGGATGAAAGGGACTGAAAACATTCATACCGAGAAATTCTTTAAATTCCCCTCTAATATATATTCTATTCTCAATGCTTAACTATGCCTATAAATATATCTGTGCGGTACCAGTACAAACGTCGGACCCACATACGTCGGACAGTACAAACCTAAGACATACAAACGTCGAACAGTACAAACATCAGACCAGGACAAACGTCGGAATAGTACAAACGTGGGACTGGTGCAAACGCTGGACTAGTACAAACACTGGACCAGTACAAATGTCAAACCGGTACTAAGGTTGGACTAAGGAAAACAAATATTTCTTTTATGGACTGGTCTAATAAAAATCCAAAGGAACTCAGTTCTTGCCACTAACTCAAATATTCTCATCCCTATTCCTTTGCAAACTTAAATTGTTTGATCTTATAGATTTCATAGGTTGAATTATTAAAGGTTATATGACATCAGGTTGCAAAGATATAGGCATATTGAAACATCAGAGTTTGTGACAATTGAACTCAACTCTGTTTTGGTCTGTTGTTTTATACAGTGCTACCTTCAAAGGATGAGACTTTGTTCAGTTGTCTTTGATTTTCATCACAAAAAGTGAGTGATTTTTAATTTGTTTCTTATAGCAATGGTATTTTTTCAAACTCAACCAAAGTCCAACGTTTTTCCTTATAAATGTACCCAGGCAACGTTTGTACTGGTCCGACGTTTGTATCAGTCCTACGTTTGTACCAGTCTGACGTTTGTAAGTTCAACGTTTGTACTGTCCAACCTTTGTAGCGTCTGATGTTAGTGGGTCCGACGATTGTACTGGCATCATCTGCGCAACTCTTGTAAATATGTACATTAAACTTAATCTGTAACATAGATATCTAAATACATGTCAGTAGGAAGATACTCCGCTTAGATTACAGTGAGAGAAGTAATAGTTCCTCGATTAACAAACAAGTTGATTTGATTGTGACCTGTGTTTATCATTGATAGTTTCCGAGATTGTGTCAGTGTTTGACATTGATAGCTCAAGATCTTGCCCTGTGTTTGGCATTGATAGTAAAAAGATAGATCATGTCCAGGTTTTGGCATCTATAGTAAAGAGATAGATCGTGTCCATGTTTTGAAACCTATAGTAAAGAGATAGATTGTGCCCGTGTGTTGACTTCAATAGTAAAGAGATAGATTGTGTCCAGGTTTTGACATCTTTAGTAAAGAGATAGATTGTGTCCAGGTTTTGGCATCTATAGTAAAGAGATAGATTGTGTCCAGGTTTTGGCATCTATAGTAAAGAGATAGATTGTGTCCATGTTTTGAAACCTATAGTAAAGAGATAGATTGTGCCCGTGTGTTGACATCTTTAGTAAAGAGATAGATTGTGTCTGTGTTTTGACATCAATAGTAAAGAGATAGATTGTGTCAGGATTGACAGTAATAGTAAAGAGATTCTTGGAACCGTAAGTTCCTGATTGAGTTGTACGTACCTGGATTGATACGAGTCTGAGAAACTTTTATGGAGTAGGGCATTTACTAAAGTGGGAATATATATCTTTTTATTAAAGAACATGGAGGGGAAAGAAGGCATAGTGCCCGGATTTATAAAAGCAAATTTTGTTTAGTTTTGTATAATTTAGTTTATTTATTTTATTTTTGTTGTCGATTTATTTGCATTGTTGACGAATTACAAATTTTTTTTAAACTACTCAAAAATTAAGAGAAGTCCGTAAAATCGCTAAAATACCATTAGACAAGCAAAAAAAAAATATAAACGTTTCACCCCAATTGCTTTTTTTAATCAAAGCTCCTAAAAATTTCGCAGATTTTCCTGCAATCGGTCATCTTGTTTTACCAGTTTAATGTTTACAAACAAACAAACAGACAGATAGACGGACAAACCAAAATGAGAGATAACCTTTCATCAAATTATAATAAGGTAAGGGATGAAAAACAGAAATATAATATTATACTAATTTTCTCTGTACTGCAAAAAGTTTGTCAAGAACTGGCCGAGAACGTACCGATAAGTCTATTTTTTAAAACTTTGTTGACGCACCCTATAAGCCAACATTTGTGAGAGGATACCGGGTTCTGTATGTATAAAATGCCTTATTTTTCACATTAGCTTTATGTGAGGTAAATAGAAGGTAGTAAAAGTAGTAATAATTTAAATTTTAAAAATAAAGATGTGTATTGATTTGTATATAAATGGTAGAACTCAGGGTAGTGGGGAATTGAAAATAAATTCTTGAATAAATGTTGATAAAAAAGTTTCAACTTGTCGGTGGTAGTGAGGGTAGTGGGGAATTGAAAAATAAAT
>NW_019396273.1:139468-162062 GCF_000591075.1 Eurytemora carolleeae | reverse complement strand
TTGAAACTTTTTTTTCAACATTTATTCAATAATTTATTTTTCAATTCCCCACTACCCTCACTACCACCGACAAGTTGAAACTTTTTTATCAACATTTATTCAAGAATTTTATTTAAATTAAAAACTACCCTCACTTCCACTGATTTTTCAAAATCTTAATTTCAACATTTATTATTTTTTTTCATTTTCAAACTACAGTCACTTCCAAGACAAAAACTTAAGCAAGTCTTAAAGAAAAAAAAGAGGCAATTTAAAGATTTTTAAAGTTGAATTTCTTGCTAAATATATTTTTTTTTATCATGATTTTACAAAAAAATCTTATAGTTTTATAAGAAAAGTATCTGCTTACTACCATACATACCTATGTTAATAAAAAATTCACCTATTTTTTAGCAAAAAAAGGCATTTTATACGTTCACTACCGGGTTTGCCTCCCCCCTCGATTACACCCTTAAAGTCGGTTTCATTTTTTTTAAAGGGGTCCCTCGGTCGGCTAAACCACATTTAAAAATGGGGACCCCTGAGTTGACTATAGACCAAATCTGAATTTTAGGGCCCCTGAAACGGATAAACCTTAACAAAATGAAGTTGAGGGCCCCAGAGTCTGATGAGCCTAAACTAAATGAAGTTGAGGGTCCCTGAGTCGGATGAACCTAAACTTAATGAAGTTGAGGGCCCCTGAAACGGATGAACCTAAACTAAATGAAGTTGAGGGCCCCTGAGTCGGATAAACATAAACTAAATGAAGTTGAGGGCCCCTGAGTCGGCAACGGAACTGAAACCGCAAAAATGTAATTAACACATGACTCAGCCACTCAGGTGCCTGTCACAGACACACACTGAACACGCGCAGACACAATTTATGTAGCGCTCAGTACTGCAGTTTCCAGTATAGGGTGCAAGAGAAAAAACACGAAACACGTAACCGGAATAGAAAACAGGGTGTCCTGGAATAGAAAACAGGGTGTCCCGGAATATAAAACAGGGTGTCCTGGAATAGAAAACAGGGTGTCCTGGTAAAGAAAACAGGGTGTCCTAGAATAGAAAACAGTGTGTCCTAGAATTGAAAACAGGGCGTCCTGGAATAGAAAACAGGGTGTCCTTTGAATAGAAAACAGCGTGTCCTAGATTTGAAAACAGGGCGTCCTGGAATAGAAAACAGGGTGTCCTTTGAATAGAAAACAGCGTGTCCTAGATTTGAAAACAGGGCGTCCTGGAATAGAAAACAGGGTGTCCTTTGAATAGAAAACAGCGTGTCCTAGATTTGAAAACAGGGCGTCCTGGAATAGAAAACAGGGTGTCCTTTGAATAGAAAACAGGGTGTCCTGGAATAAAAAACAAGGTGTCCTGGAATAAAAAACAGGGTGTACTGGAATAGAAAACAGGGTGTCCTAGAATAGAAAACAGGGTGTCCTGGAATAGAAAACAGGGTGTCCTGGAATAGAAAACAGGGTGTCCTAGAATAGAAAACAGGGTGTCCTTTGAATAGGTAACAGGGTGTCCTGGAATAGAAAACAGGGTGTCCTGGAAAAGAAAACAGGGTGTCCTGGAATAGAAAACAGGGTGTCCTGGAATAAAAAACAGGGTGTCCTGGAAAAGAAAACAGGGTGTCCTGGAATAGAAAACAGGGTGTCCTGGAATAAAACACAGGTTGTCCTGGAAAAGAAAACAGGGTGTCCTGGAATAGAAAATAGGGTGTCCTGGAAAAGAAAACAAGGTGTCCCGGAAAAGAAAACAGGGTGTCCTGGAATAGAAAACAGGGGGTCTTTATCGTGATCTGAATTAGATACAAGATGAGAGAATGTCCCTCCCTCCCCCCCCTCCACCATAATTTGTACTTACCTCTATATAGTCTATTAAATATATTTTATGCACGCAATAAATATGTACATTGGAGGAATAGTTTCATATGTTTTCATGATCTACGATGTTTTCATGATCTACGATATTTTCATGATCCATGATGTTTTCATGATCGATGATGTTTTCATGATCTACTATGATTTATGATCTACAATATTTCCAGGTTCTACGATGTTTTCATGATCTACGATTTTTCATGATCTACGATGTTTTCATGATCGATGATGTTTTCATGATCTACTATGATTTATGAACTACAAGATTTCCAGGTTCTACGCTGTTTTCATGATTTACGATGTTTTCATGATCTACGATGTTTTCATGATCTACGATGTTTTCATGATCTACGATGCTTTCATGATCTACAATGTTTTCATGATCCATGATGTTTTCATGATCTACGATATTTTCATGATCCATGATGTTTTCATGATCGATGATGTTTTCATGATCTACTATGATTCATGAACTACAATATTTCCAGGTTCTACGATGTTTTCATGATCCATGATGGGAAGAAAAAATGAAGACGCTTTTACAGTGGTCGGCGATGATGTCAATAGAATAAAAACGATGCTTTGATCCCCACAACATTTTTCAAATTACAAATTTACATGCAAACAAAGAGAAGCAGTTCACTGACAATTTCTTTTTTTAAAATGCTTAAGCGTTTCTGCCATTTGAAAGCTTGATAGAAAATAAAATGAATGAAAAGTGTGAATGAATGAATGCGCTGCCAGATTACAACCCCTGCAACCCATACATAAACCCATACAATTCTGAGATTTGATCGTAACAACCCGATCATATTCTGGGGACAAAAAATCTTTTTTAAAAAAAGACATTAAAATTGAAAAAGAAAGTCGTCATTATTGAATTGATATATATGACGACTACTATATGTAAACTATATGTAGAATATAAAGGGTAGATAGATGAAAATGATAATGGGGAAGCGGGGCTCCCAGGTTTCCCAGGTGGGTAAAAAATACTAGGACAGGTGGGGGGTGTAGGATGCTATAGATCCGGGGGGGCCTAGTTAGAGGGGATGCTAGAGCAGGGGGGGAGGGGCTTGAGCATGGGGGGATCTTAGAGTTGGGGTATGGGGCAAATAGGTGAGATGTACATACTTAAAATTCGGTAATGGTGATGGACCAAACCTCTGTAGAGTAAAGCAAGTAGACGTTAGTTCCACATTTATTGAAAATATATTTCGGTCTGGGTTGACTCTCTTCAGTTCTAACGATAATAACCATCAACATCGAAAATAAACAAACAAAAAAGATTTAAAACAAAAATTTGGCTGTCAAATGGACATAGGGGAAACGAACTCAGATTATGAGATGGAAAAAAGATAATTTGCAAATATTCACTTTAAAAAAAATGTTTTAAGACAACTTTTACGTAAATCAGGGGAGGGGGGCGGCAGGTTTAAGGAGGGGTATTTAAACCTTTTAAGGAATTGGACATAAACAATACTCTTTTTTAGAAATTTACTGAATTACAGTTTACAATTAAATAAAAACTATTTTTTTCTGTTTATTTTATTCTGTATTTAGATTCTCGTACTTCTAGTAAACTTCTCCTTCCATATTCTGCGCGCAACCGTGTCTGTCAATTTAGGATCCGATATTCGTCATAAAATTTGACATCCATATTTTTATTTATTTTTTATATTTATTCAAGTTAATATTTTGTTATCATGTATTTATGTAATTATGATAATTTATAAAAAACAATAAAAACATGGAAATTTTAAAAAGTACAGACCTCCATGAAACATCGCGTATGAGGATATAAAGGAAGATATGAAGGAATTGAGTCTTTGTCACAAACTCTGATTTTCTTATCCCTATATATTTCAAACCCAATGTTGTAGACCTTATTATTTCATTCTATAAATTTTATTAGATCAAGTAATCCAAGTTTGAAATATCAAAGGTTTACACCATTCGGTTGCAGAGATATAGGGATCAGAAAATTTGGGATTGTAGCAAAAACTCAATTCCTTAAGTTTTTTGATTGAATAATGAATGGATTAGACATCTTTATGATATCTTTTAACCCTCTTCTGGTACAGACACACAACATGACTACAGTCAAGGAAATTGTAGAACAATGTCGTCAATTATAATTAAACGTGAATAACGAGTAGTTTATTGTAAACTTTAATCAAATTATATTCTTTGCATAAAAATTTGGCTTAATAGTGATGACTTAAATATGTAAATAATATATTACATGCATATTAAACTTATTTTTAATTAAACAATTAACAATAAACAAATGTACTCTCCTAGACTGTACAAATACCGAGATTCTTACGTACTGTATAAACCTACAGTACACACCTTCGGTACTTTAAACTGACACACACTCTTTTAGTAAAGACACACACACATGACGTTTCCGCTCCCTGTCCCCGTCCCTCCTCCCAGTGTTTTAATAACTCAATGTTTATCCTGTGTGTAACTTGTAAGAATGCTCTGATTATTATATTTTACAATTATTCTCTTCTCTGATATATTAAATAGGGCCCCCTAGGCCCCCTGCAGAGAAAGGTTGGTTTGAACCACCAGGGGGTCCCTAGCTGATAGCTAGCCAGCACCCAGTCAACCCGGGCAAAAAGTTAAATTGCCCACAAAAGAACACTGACCAATTGACCACCTTTGATTTATCTAAATACATCTTTTATACAAACTCATAATTAAACAAAAACTAAATATGGAATTAAAAAAGCACATATAATTAATCATAATTAAAGTACTTTTTCACGAGACATAGTTTATTTGAAACATATGAATACGCCATTTCCATGAGCTCAGAGTTTTGAGATTAACCGATATAAGAAATTACGAATTTGAAGGAACTGTAGTAATTTCAAGTGAATCTATATTTGTAGAATGGTGGGTTCCATTCACAACAGTACCCTTTCCTTATTTAGTACAGAAACGGCTGTAATTGATAATAACTTTATATGCAACAAGCAGCAAACTGTTGTTAATCAGAAAAATTAATATTTACATTCCAGAAGTCCTAGGAAAACTGTGTTGAACATGAGCTATAGATATTTGGGATGCTTACGCTTGCGTAAACTCGAGGTTTTTCGGCGATTTAAAAAGCATTTCTAGAGATAAACACACGGAATTCTCTTTTCTCGATGATCAGTTACAGGCGTACAGGACATTCTCATCTTTGCATGCCTAGTCACTTGAAATTACGCAAACAGTCCCTTTAAGAAAGAACAGATATTTGAATAGTTAGAGAGATAATTGAAAGAGGCGCCGTTTGTAGAAACCACTGTCTAAACTTGGTTTTTAAAGTGTCAATAAAGGCCTAAACAGGCCATAGATAGATGGATAGATACAGGCCATCCCGTAGACTGGAGTAATTGTTTGGAGATAGATAGATAGATAGATAGATAGATAGATAGATAGATAGATAGATAGATAGATAGATAGATAGATAGATAGATAGATAGATAGTTAGATAGATAGATATATCTGTCTGCCAGACCACCTTGATTCTAATTATTCTGTGTTTATATTTTTATGATTTCTCTTGGAGATAATAGATAGACAGATAGATAGATAGACAGATAGATAGATAGATAGAGAGATAATAGAACTAAATTAGATTCTTTTTTGGAAAAGAGACTGTGCTTCATTGTATAATTGATAAGCTTGAAACTTTACGACTTTTTACTAACAGTATGTACATTTTTACAAACAGAATGTGCATTTTTACAAACAGTATGTACATTTTTTAAAAACAGTATGTACATTTTACATACAGTATGTACATTTTTACAAACAGTATGTACATTTTTACAAACAGTAGGTACATTTTTACAAACAGTATGTACATTTTTACATACAGTATGTTCATTTTTACAAACAGTATGTACATTTTTACAAACAGTATGTACATTCTTAGCTTACAAACTGTATGTAAATTTTTAATAACAGTATGTACAAACAGTATGTAATTCTTAGCTTACAAACTGTATGTACATTTTTAATAACAGTATGTACATTCTTACAAACAGTATGTACATTCTTAGCTTACAAACTGTATGTACATTTTTACATCTACCTAAATTATAATAAACTAAATTAGATTTTTTTCTCGGCAATTTAATAAGCTTGGATCTTAATGATTTTTTACAAAAGTAATATGTATATGTTTACAAAGCTAACCTAATAAAATTATTAAATTAGCTCTGCTCCATTTTTTAATCGATAAGATTGAACCTTTATACGATCCTTTTTAAAAAAGAACATGTCTTTTTATGGAATGAATATATATTTATAACAATCTTCATTCTTTGGGTACCCCCTGGAGTGAAACAAAATAAAATCACATTTTGACGAGAAATATTTTTCAAATACATCTTTTAAACGGATGCTTTCTCTTCTTCACATCCAGACATAAAATTATTTTTTTCGCCTGACAAAAAACTAAGAGCTAAGAATTTGAATCATCGATTCGAATACTTCCGGAATCTTTAACTTTGAATCATTAGTTAAACTTTGAACCGGCATTAGGTAGTCCAACGATGTAGCTCAAATTAATTTAATTTGGTCGTGGTCTCAATATTTCATGCATATGCTACAGTTTGGCTCCTTTTTTACTCTTTATATATAACCGTTTCATAAAATATCGTAAAAAGATCGATTTGAATTTGTTTGTTTAAAATTTGAAAATTGATCCACAGTTGATGCTGCAGGGTCCATAATTAGTTTTACAGAGGCCTATATTTAATATTTTCAAAACTATAATTAATAATTTTAAATCCCTTTCTCACATCTGCTGAAACTATATTTTATCAACCTACACAGCCTCTTGTATGCGAACAGTTTTATTAGCTTGGAATTTGTGATGCTTGGCGCCGTCTTTTCCCAGTTTTCCAGGGTTTTAAAGTCAGCAAACCTTCACTGGGTAATTTCCTAGTATACGATTTTTGGACCCCCCTCAGACCCCTTCACTGTAGAACCCATGTTGACTCATTAAGCAGAGATAAGTCAAATGTCTTTTATAATTTTTATGAAACTCTTGTGTACTTTATCATCATTACTCACTTTATCGTGAATTTCATAATGAACGCATGCTATAAGGTAATCATCGCGCTATAATGTTAAATTAGCTGTACATTATAGTTAAAGTTTTGATTGGTTCCCGGATTTTCTCCAAATATTTTAGGATATTTCCAAAATATTTTTTTCAATTGAAATGAAAATAAAACTGAAATCAACTTTAAATTTTGACTGCTGCTTAGTTTCAAAGCTTATTTGATCTAAGAACATCCATTAAAATAAGACAAATACACAAACGTTTCATAAAATTACCTATATAACACTATTATTTTGGCACGAATTGCTATAAAGTTTGGGGACTTAAATTTTCTCTAAAAACTATTTAACATTGCGAACCAAAATATATATAAATAGTTATTTTGTTTCAATTTACGCACACTGCAAATTTTGCAAAATATTAAGAAAAAACTGTGGCTAATGCGTTTTTATCGTTTTTTTTCTTCTCTATAAACCGAAATTCGAATAACTATTATTTTTAAAAGTTTTATTTCGCGTTATTTGTAAATTTGTTTTTGATCATTGTAAAGTTTACGATTCTGAATATTTGGGGGGTAATTAGAGATCTAATAGAGTTTTATTTTATCAGAATAAATAAATCAATCAATAAATATATTTAGTCAAATTTAGTTAAATTATAAATTCAATTTCTTTGTTTTAACAAGGTTCAGACGGCTTTGTTCTTTAATTGCCTTTTTTATTTGTTCCTTTATTTGAGGTCCCTTCCTCCTATTGTAGTAAAGGGGGGGGGCAACCCTTCCCCCTCCCTGTCATTTGGGGGGGGGGGGCAACCCTCCCCTCTCAGTAATTTTAATGTCAGAATATTTGTTTTGCTTGCATGGGTTTAGAAAAAACTGAACAAAAAAGGGAAATGTAGTGTTCGGAAGGGAAGTGTCAATCAAAACCTTGTATATTTGGTCAAAAATACATCAATTGGATCATTTTCCGACTTCTGTTCAAATATCGAGGTATTTAGTGTTTAATATTTCAACGGGATTTTTCATAAACGTTTCTAAAACTCTTTTAGTTTTCTCTTAATATCTGTTAATTTGGAACATTGTGATAAATGATTAATTAGCTTTAAATCACGTAATTTAACTTGCATGGAATTTCTTATTCTTTAAGTATATCTTAATATCCCATTTTAGCCTCCCATATATCTATTTTACCCCTCCCATATATCCATTTAACCCTCCCATATATCCATTTTATCCCTCCCATATATCCATTTTTACCCTCACATATATCCATTTTATCCCTCCCATATATCCATTTTATCCCTCCCATATGTTGTGATGAGTATAGGCTGGTTTTGTGTAACTCCCTCGAGCCATCAATCATCACTATTAAATTGGACGAATTATGCAGATCGATGGAAGATGCCTTTCTGCCTTTAAACACTTCACATTTCAAGCATAGTTTACAAACTTATACAAGCATTTAGGCATACATATATACCACAAACCAAACCAAACCAAACCAAACCAAACCGAACAAAACAAAACAAAACCGAAACTAAACCAAACCAAACCAAAATCAAACCAAACCAAACAAAACCAAAACAAAACCATACCAAGCCAAAGAAAACTAAAGAAAAGAAAATCAAGCTAAATAAACTAAACCAAACCAATCCAAACCAAGCCAAATCAAACCAAATCCAACCAAACCAACTCAACCCAACACAACCTAACCAAACCAAACAAAACCAAAACAAAACCATACCAAGCCAAAGAAAACTAAAGAAAAGAAAACCAAGCTATACCAAACCAAACCAATCCAAACCAATCCAAACCAACCCAAACCCAACCCACCCCAACCCAACCCAACCCAACCCTACCCAAACCAAACCATACAAAACAAAACCATGCCAAAAAAAACCAAACATGACCAAAATACCATCAACGCATGTCGAAACGACCAAGCAGAACGAAACCAACTCTAAAATGCCCAATTAACCGAACTATGCTTAATCAAACCAATCTGTATCTTAGCCCACTAATCTGGTATGTATCAAAGTTATGTTTATGTGTCAGACCAAACTGATCTGTGCCTAACTAAACTTACCTGTGCCTGAAAAAATGAGTATTGTTAATGTCCAATTCTTTGAAAGGGTTAAATACCTCTTCTTAAACAAGCCCCCCCCCCCGATTAACGTAAAAAATCGTTAATTAGATCGAACCCCTCGGATCTGTGCCTAATTAAACAGATCTGTGCCTAACTAAACTGATCAGTGCCTAACTAAACTGATCTGTGACTAACCAAGCCAATTTGTGCCATATTCAATCTTTGCCTAAACTTAACCAATCTGTGCCTAATCAAACTGAACTGTGCCTAAACTTAACAAATCTGTGCCTTCCCAAGCGATTGTGCCAAATTAAACCATAAAATGAAAAATTCCTGTCCAAATAGAAATCTTTGAATATTTGTGATTGAAATTAAAAGTTTGATATGGTGGGTTGTATTTATGTTAAATTTTTCCGTCCTTATTTAGCTTGAATTGCCTGAATTTCCTGAATTGCCTAGGGCGAGAAGACTTTCAATCGTATGCATTTATTTCAACTTTATATTCAGCCATGGTTCTCTTTAAGCTGTAAACAGGGGAACAAAACATGGATTTATTCAGTTTTGTTTTAGGGGGGTCCGGGGGAATATATAGTTAATATATAATATATATAATATAGTAATATATAGTCTAGTTAAATAAGAAGTTTCGCTGGTTTTAAAACAAAAGCGAGGACAATTATTACGTTTTTTTTGGCCTAAGAAAAGTTGTTGAAAATATACTTGTTTTTTTCATCTAAAAATTGATAATTTCAGTAGTGAGTATTTTTATCAGTAAATTGCGGATTTAGGCATCAGAGACAAATTGATAGTTTCTAATAACATTTGATAATTTGAGATAATAACGACGATAAAGTTAAAAGATTGTACTCAAATAAAGCTCGATCGCTTAAGACTTTTTTGAGGGATGTGTATAAGTCGTAATATGTTGCGTTGAAGTTCTAAAATCTGACGGAAAGCAGGTTATTTCTGTAAAATCTCTTAAAATGGGCATTTTATCCACGAACCAGAGACAAACAAATTAATGGCCGAATTAGAATCTATTTAAATATCCATGGATTATCATGAATTAGCAGTACTTTCTTGTAAATAACTATAAAGTAATCGTTTTTTGTTGTTGAGATTTTTCTTCTGTGTAACCTCTGTACACAATGCCAGCTTTGCAAATGTACGAGAAATAGGGGATTTACTTCAGATTGATTCCTGGATAATATAAATTCAAATAATTTTCTTTGTAAATGAAAAGATTTATTTATTTCGTCCGTTATGTCCGTTTCATCATGAAGGCATATGCATTTTAAGCAAAAGATTGTGATAAAACCAGTCAGCTCCTCAACCCCCTAAAATGCCCAACTGTGTGGGGGGGGGGGGTCATCTTGAATAACGTTGACAGTCCCTTTCAGCTCTCTTGATTGCATAAGCTTAACTTCAAGTAGAGAAGGGTATTGTAAATTTCCTAATTGAACAAATCTATTGCTGAGACAGATGAGTTGGGGTTGGGTCGGGTTCACTGGGTGATTTGTATCTGTATCCTAGAATACTAGAGTACAGTCATTTATTCAATACAATTAGCATACACTAGAGAGATTTCCCTAGACAACTCTTCACATACAGACAGGGGTGCAGACAAACAGACAAAAAAAGATAAACTAAAAAAATTTCCTATTTAATAGTTTTCAAACTTTTAATTCGACGATTGATAATTGATATTTTCTTTGTATGTACAATCCCACTTAGCCACGTTCAAGGTTATAATGCAAGGAAAGTTATTGAAGAGTTGTACGCATCTTTTGTACTGCAGTGTACTGTCTCCGGGCGGTAATGTAAACACAAGACGGATGTCACAGCCTGACATGGGATCCATGCAGAGATAAGAGAATTACAGAATTCGATTATCAGCTAAAATATGCGATATTATCCACAGCATGTTCTATTGTGTACAATGAAACACAAAATCTTCAAAAAAAGACTGAACTCATAAATGTTATGTTTTATGTTTAAAACTGGAGAATTTCTTTAAAAGTTGTAAAACTTGACCCCTGAATGGGTGTTATGTTGAACAAGTGGCTGTGAGATGGCACTCTAAAAACCTATCATAAAAACGTAGCATGAAGTGCCGGGTCAACTTAGGCCTACGTAGCCCACCCTGTGAAAGGAGATTTAAGCAGTCTGTGTAGTCTGTGGATCCATATTTCACATAAAAAATCAATGGCATATTCTGGTCATAGGAAATTGTAAATTATTAAAATTTTCAAAATTCAATGCTTTTATCCTCCTCGGATACTAAACGAACACTGATGCATCTATTCTTGTTTACAAATTCAGCACAGAGATAACTGGTTTCAATATGTACGCAGAGTATACGCAACTACAATTAACTTTCCTTGCATTATAACCTTGGCCACGTCAATCCAAAGTAAATTTGAAAGCATGTATAATCGGTAGGGTGGGCCGCGTCAGTTGTATCTCCCTTCTATTCCATACTCCTTGAGCTAGACAGAAATACTGGTATGACTTGCTAGCTGACCCTGTAGCTTCTCTAAATCTGATTTTACGCTCAAGTATGAGAAAAATATCGATAACATTAAGAAATCTTATCAATTGCTTTCCAATTTTTGGAGTTATAATTGAAAACTTGTGAGATTTATTTTTTTTGTTGCGGTTAAAGGGACAGACCGGCTATGTAAGGTAGTTGATCTGAGTGTGCAGTGTTGTGGACAAATTCTTTAGGATTCCTATGAGACATAGCTTCTTTAGGATTCATTAGACACATATAAAATGTTTCCACGATGTATAATTACTGCGTTTGAGCGCAAAGTCGACGTTCAAAATCGTTTGGGTGGACACCTTTTCAGAATTGTTTTATAAATTATTAAATAACGACGACAAAAAATGGAAACAAAATTCGACAGTAAACTAAAATTAGTTGTTTAGGAACAGGTTGAGAAAATACAAATTAATCCTATCGAAAATAAGTAATCTTATTCTATTATTAGTTTCTATAATCTCTCAAATATTCACAAAGATTTTCCGTAGATTTTCTTAAATTTTTTATTGAAAAGGCAACATTTGAAGAATTTGTCAAAATCTGCGAATAAATTCATTGAAAATAAGAAATTCAATATAATGATGAAAATGAAATAATTGATTCTAACATTGATTTATTGACAAATTTCTTTCGAGAAATATGTTCCTAACCTGCATCTAATTGATTTACTGTATAATTTTACTTTATTTTTCGTCGTCATTATCTAATAATTATAAAAAAAGATTCTGAAAACGCACCCACCCAAATTCATGATTTTGAACGTCGACTATGCACTCAAACTAAGTAGTTATACACATAGATAAATGGTTACACATCGTGGAAACGTTTCACATGTCTCAAATGCATCCTAAAGAATTTGTCCACAACGCTGCATACTCAGTTTAACTACCCTACATGGCCGGTCTGTCCCTTTAAGGGGGAGGGATTAAAGGAATGCCGTAAAAAAACTTTTTTCGTTTCAAATGTTAATTAACAACTCTTTTGACCTAAATATGTATATTGTGTTACGTGTATCAATTAGTTTTTGTGATTTCACCTTACTAACAAAAATAAGTTTTTATTATCTTCAGAGTTAAAGAAATCTAGTTTACACATTTTGCGGTTTTTAAAATACGGTGGTAGGCAATAATATCAATACAATGAAGACGACTTTCGACTTAAAGTTTGATTTATATCAAGCTTTTACACATCATAGATGCACAACAAATGGAAAGAAAGAGAAGCTGTCAATCAAAAAAACTTGTAATTGGAAAAAAGTTTGTAAACGATATTAACTTTAATAAAAAAGTCGTCTTCATTGTATTGGTATTATCGCCTACCACCGTACTAAAATACTAAAATAGTTTAGGAAACAATTAATTACCATCGAATTTTCATGCATGTATAAATCATAAAAATTTCTAGTTTATAAATGTTTCATCATTTTTTTCTAAGATTAATAGATATTGTATTAGGACTGGTAGGTTCACACCGGACTAACCAGAGTGAGCAGCATTCGGTTTCTTCTATTTGAAATTAATCGAGTTTTGGTTTATAATTTAATAATCATATACTTTACGGATTTGTTTATTTTATACTTTTTCCTTCAAAATGCATATGGCAACAAAAAAGTATTTAAGAAAAAAGGCTAACAAATTATGTTTAATGGGTCAAATTGTGATCGAAAGTCACAGCTTTCTGGAATATTGACAGAACTGTTAAATCCCCGTGGGTTAGAACAATTGGTAAATTATATTGTAGGGCTGATAGGTTTGAACAATTGATAAATGATCTGGAGAAAAAAAATGAAGGATGAAAAGGAAAAGGATGACAGGATGAATGAATGAATAAATGAAAGGATGAATGAATGAATGAATAAAGATGATTTATGCCGCTGCCCTTAGCGGCAACAATTATTCAAGTGTACTAAAAATTCATCATTTGAATATTTAAAAGAAGTGAAAAATAGTTTTAAAAGAGTTTCCACAAGTAAAAAACGTGTTCCTAGTTATTTGTTGAAAGATTCAAATTCTAGAAATTGTAAAAAATGTTTAAAATTAATCCCACTATTCCTTTAAATGCTAATTGTAAAAAATGTTTAAAATTAATCCCACTATTCCTTTAAATGCTAATTGGAAAAAATGAAGTTTTTATTAAACAACGCCAAGTGTTTAAACTCTTGTTTCGACATTAGTTGAAAAAATTAGAATTTTATCTCAATCTAGCAAAAATTATAAACTTTGACCCACTTGAACATTTTATCACAATCTAGTAAAAATTATAAACTTTGACCCACATGAACATTTTATCACAATCTAGTAAAAATTATAAACTTTGACCCACTTGAACATTTTATCACAATCTAGTAAAAATTATAAACTTTGACCCACATGAACATTTTATCACAATCTAGTAAAAATTATAAACTTTGACCCACTTGAACATTTTATCACAATCTAGTAAAAATTATAAACTTTGACCCACTTGAACATTTTATCACAATCTAGTAAAAATTATAAACTTTGACCCACTTGAACATTTTTTATTCTTCGAAATTCTAATTTTTTTTATTAAAATTTTGTTTCCAAATGATTTTGTGAATCTTGTTTCCCAGCAAAGAAAGTGAGTTAACAATGTTATGCATGTTATTATTACTATTATTTTATTGCATTACAGAAAATAAAATTAGTATATGATTAAACACCCCTGGTTAATTCATTAGTAAACAGCAGTAAAACTAACATAAATAATAATGAAATGCAGCCTCGTTATTTATTAACAAATTTAATAGTCTTTAATCAGTGCAATAAAATAAAATAATAATAAGAATAGGAACACAGTTACTAGTATATATAATTTGCATTCAGTTAATAGCCAACACTAAAGGTGAGTAGTTTGCTATTGGCAGCTTCTCATGCATGCAAGAGCTTCCCATGTACGAGCTTCCCATGCAAGAGCTTCCCATGCAAGAGCTTCCCATGCAACAACTTCCCATGCAATAGCTTCCCATGTAAGAGCTTTAAATGCAAGAGCTTCCCATGCAACAACTTCCCATGCAATAGCTTCATATACAACAGCTTCCCATGCAAGAGTTTCCTATGCAAAAGCTTCCCATTCAAAAGCTTCCCATGCAAGAGTTTTTCATACAAAAGCTTCCAATGGAAGAGCTTCCCCATGCAAAATCTTACCATGCAAGAGCGTACCATGCAATTGTTACCCATGCAAGAGCTTCCCATGCAAAAGCTTCCTATGCAAGAGCTTCCAATGCAAAAGCTTCCTATGAAACATATTCCCATGCAAGAGCATCCCATGAAAAACTTCCCATGCAAGAGCTATCCATGAATGAGATTCCCATGCAACAATTTCCCATGCAACAACTTCCCATGCAAGAGCTTCTCTTGCAAAAATTTCCCATACAATAGCTTTTCATGAAGCATTTTGCCTTGCAAAAGCTGCCCATGCAACATTTTTCCATGCAACTTCCCATGCCTCATCTTCCCTTGCAAGAGCTTTCCATGCAAGAGCTTTCCATGAAAAAGCATCCCATGCAAATCTTCCCATGCAACATATTCCCATACAACAGCTTCCCATGCAACATCTTTCCAAAAAAAAGTGTTAAGTGTTAATTTTATTTTAGAAAATAATGAGAATATTTTTACTTCTTCCATTGATAGCTGTTGTCAATTCTAAGACATATTTGGTTGAAACAGGTAAAGGTCAGTTTTGTACTTCGTGAAATAATTTAAGGAAAAGGAAAATACGCTGTTTCAAAGTTTTTGCGCTGAAAAAAACATTTGTCAGTTTTCATCAAGTAACAGAATTTCAATATTCTAGATTTTGTTTTGTATTCTATTCTAGATTCTATTCTAGATTCTATTCTAGATTCTATTCTAGATTCTACTCTAGATTCTATTCTAGATTCTATTCTAAATTCTATTCTAGATTATATGATCTAGATTCTATTTTAGATTCCATTCTAAATTCTATTCTAGATTTTATTCTAGATTCTATTTTAGATTCTATTCTAGATTCTATTCTAGATTTTATCCGTTTGTTCAAATTAATAATTTCCGTTCATTTTCATCATGAACCATATCGTGATAGGCTTCACGATGTGAAAATTAATAATTGTTCGTTAATTTTTCGTTAATTTTCAAACTGCTTTCGTTATTGGAACGCTTCCTGACCCGACTCCACTCTTAAACATCTAATTAAATGTAGATGATAAACCAGGTGCTAAAACTCCGGGTGCGGGTGCAGGTAAATCAGTCTTTTTGTTTTTAAATAATATTANTGTTCTAGGTTCTATTCTTGATTGTGTTCTATATTTTTTGTGAAGATTGTACTCTAAAATATATACCTTTGTATAGTTAAAGAACCAGATGCTAATCCTTCAGGTTATACTGGAGATAATAAAGGTAAAACAAGATATATATTCTCCTCTTCAAATACCTCTTTTCATTTTCGCAAACACTCCCTTTAATAATGAATACATGAAGTTAAACTCTAGGTACTGGAGATGATTATGCTCTGGACGATTTGGTCGGGGTAGGCGACATTTTTAGAAATTATTCGGTTTCTTCTATTTGAAATCAAACGCGTTTTGGTCTATATAATTAAACAATCTTTAAACTTACGGATTTGTTTGTTTTATATTTTTTGTTCAAAATGTTTATGCCAAAAAAGTATTTAAGAAAAAATGCTAAACAATGATGTTTATTAGGACAAATTGTGATCGAAAGTCAGAGTTTTCTGGAATATTGACAGAACCGTTAAATCCACGTGACTAGTACATGCTACATATATCAACTAGTTTCACTACAGTGGTAGGCAATTATATCAATACAATGAAGACGACATTTTTATTTAATTTTTGATTGTTAGCAAGGATTTTTTGAATTACAAGTTAACCTCTTGATATAAATAAAATTCAAATCGAAAGTCGTCTTCATTGTATTGATTTAATCGCCTTCTATTGTATATCAACTAGTTTTCACTTCATATTATCAACCAGGAAGGGTCTGGTGGAAACCCACCAGGACCTGAAGACACTGGTAGTTCTGCTGAAAACCTGGAAGAATCTGAAAACATTATTGGTTCTAATGAAGACCAATATGGTTCCGGAGGGAATGCTGGAGATGAATTTACTGACAATCATGATCAAGATGATTCTAATGGAGAAGATTACTTAATAGGTGGCCTAATTGGGGTAAGATCTATTTTAGAAGGGAAACTTAAATTTTTTGGTATCAGTATTTATTTTTTGTCAAGTCTTTACAATAGTTTAATTAAGGAAGATAATTTACAGGGTGTGTTGTAAAGATGGAAACTTTTAAAATTAATATAAAATTGTGTGCGTAAAATGGATATATTTTATCAAATTAATATAAAATTGTGTGCGTAGAATGAATGTATTTTATCAAATCTATATATAAATTTGGCTTGTCTGTCTGTTTGTCTGTCTGTTTGTTTGTATCCAATAAACGTCAAAACGGCTGAACCGATCGGGCCCAATTTTTTTGTGGGACATCTAGGGACCCCAGGAAAGGTTTATGAATGATCAAAATTTCAAATATTTGTCTCCATCAAAATTCGATCTTCATTAAATTTTTGAAAATTTTGTCAAAAAAGGCAGACCACATTTTGGAAATGGCAGGACAATGGAAATTTTGTGATTATTATCTCTAGAAATTTACTTCTAAAATTAGGTTGACAAATAAACACAGCAAATTATATCAAAAATCAAGACGACATTTAAGTCGTCCTGCATACTGTCATGTTTCGTGGGACACCCTGTATTTCATCAAATTAATATAAAATTGAGTGCGTAGAATGCATATATTTTATCAAAATAATATGAAATTGTGTGCGTAGAATGAATATATTTTATCAAATTAATATAAAATTGTGTGTGTAGAATGAATATATTTTATCAAATTTGACCTTCTTCAACCTCAGTAATGCCCTCTAAACTCGGTACACATAGTGAACAACCATTACTCATCCAGGCGATCCCAGAGGACAGTAGTATTAATCTTTAGCTAAATCAATCGTTATATAGGCCTCCCTATTGACATCATCTTGCATTTGTGTAAAATAGTTGAAACTAAGACATTTTGGTAACAAAAGTTTTAACCCCAGTGACCAATTGGCTACCTGTTATCAGATAAACAGTTGATATATTTCTGTTAGGAAGAGTAATATCTTGAACCAAGATATATTGTGTTCCCAATAAGCAGTGTTAGCTCCAGGAGCAATATTTGAGTTAAAGGGAGTGACCGGCAATGCATGGTAGTTGAACTGAGAATGTACTTTTGTGAAGAATTTTTTAAGAATCATTGGAGATCTATGAAACATTTTTTACGGTGCACATTTGTTCAGTAAGAGCGCAAATTCAATCTTTAAAATCCTCATAGATTATTCAGTTTTAGGGATGATTTTAAAAGTAAGCAATCTTAGTCGGTTATTATTTTTGCACAAAAGTCTGTCAATAAAAAAATTCCTTTTGCAACATTTTCCGTTAATAAATCTTAAATAAGTTTGTAGTGGTTCCCTTTGGACTGTAGACACAGTATGACTGCAGTTTAAAATATGTTTTCATCATTACTAAGCATACTGAGCCCCCGATTTAAAAAATTCGGGAAAATACGCCTCGGGTCTAAGCTGTCGTTAAGCTTTATTTACGGGTTGACCGGTTTAATATTCTATTTGGCGGATTTTCATGGTAGGATTGGACGCATTCCAGGTTTTTATGAGAACAATTCTCAACATTAAGCCTTATTCTCCACTAAAACCAACTAAGGTCGGTTTTATTTTCATTGGGCCAAACTTCTTAAGTCGAGACAAAGATCTTGCAGCTGTCAATCACGTGACACAAGCTGTCCTCAGAGTTGGGTCGAAGATTGGGTCTTAAAGTCGGGGTTCAGGAATTAAGGCTCGAGCCAAAGTTTTTAAATCACGGATTAATTGAATAAATTGAGTTCATATTATCTATGTTTATATTTAAACTATGATGAACAGACTTGAGTAATGAATACTTATCACTTACGAGCATTTTCTTATTTTATAGATATCAAACTTCGAGACTTTCCTGTAATCTAACTCTAACTCTGTTGGGCTATTATAATCTAATTGTTAATAAGATTTTGAAAGATTTTGACATCTTAATCTAAATCATTATCAAATTTAAATCTAAATTAGTATTTTTATTTTTCACTAATATTAACATGTTTTTTACGTGCATTCTTTAACGATTTTAACATTTGAATGTAAAATTTAGACTGCAGTGAATGGTCTCCTGGGTTTGTTTAGCCCAAAGCAGAATGGTGGCCGTCAAAATGTTCCACAAGGTGGTCGGCAGAATGGTCCGCAGAATGGTCCACAGAATGGTCCGCAGAATGGTCCCCAGAATGGTCAGCAAAATGGTCCGCAGAATGGTTTGGAGAATGGTCGGCAAAATATTCCTGGTTCTCCAAATTATGTTCCACAAGAGAGTCCTCAAAATGGTCGACAGAATAATCCTCAAAATGTTCCTCAAAACGGTTTTCAAAATGATCCTCAGAATGATCGACTTATTGGTCGACCGAATGGTCGACAGAATGGCCAACAGAATGGTCTAGAGAACGATCGACAGTTTGATCAGCAAAATAGTCGTCAGAATGGACGACAGAATGGTCGACAGAATGGTCGACAGAATGGTCGACAGAATGGTCAACAGAATGGTCGACAGAATGGTCGGCAGAATGATCCTCAGATTGATCAACAGACTGATCGACAGATTGATCAGCAGAATGGTCGTCAGAATGGTCGTCAGAATGTTCGTCAGAATGGTCGACAGAATGGTCGACAGAACGATCGGCAAAAAGATCGGCAAAATGATCGGCAGAATGATCCAGAGAATGGTCGACAGAATGGTAAAAAGAGAAGGGGTAAAAATGGTAGAAAAAGAGATAATGAAGAATAAAGAAAGTCTGAGATGTAAGACAATCAAAGTTAGTATTTTATTAATAAATAAATCACGAAGGCATAAAGTTGTTTTATAAAAAGAACCAAAAAAATATTAACAAATAAAAATTTTATTTAATTTGCATAAATGATTTTGTAAGTTTTAATTAATTATTTTTGGAATTTTTGGGGTGGCTAGTAAAATGGGGTGGGGTAGTTACTGGTAAGTGTATGTTGGGGTGAGGTGGCTATCAAGATGTGACACATGTTTCTACGGAGCACGATCATTTGCATATATATTACTATCACCTTAGTTGCGATCACATTCATTTGCTATCAAGCCTCATTTGCTATCCGGCCTCAACTGCTATCGACACATAATTGCTGTCCAGCCTCACGTGCAATCAACAATTTTGCTATCAATCATCATTTGCTATCAATAATTTTGCTATCAATTATAATTTACTATCAAATTTTCGACTTCCTCTCAATTCTTGTTTTTACCATTTCTTTTCTCCTAAAAATCTGAAAAAAAGGAAAAATTTCTCAACATTTGGAATTCTCATTTGCTGGCAAACTTTGCGTGGGCATGGAACCGGCTCATTTTTTTGCCTCAAGTAAACATTTTGAAAGGTATTAATAACTACCTGTATTTACACTACAAAGACAAGGCATACAATACACGGGCCACCTACAGGTGCCAGAAATACAGGAAACGGATGCCAATAGAGTAGCTTTTCTACAAAAAGAATCCAACGAACAGGTTTGGATAGCAACTGATTTATAAAGCAACAAGTTTTTGATAGCAACTAAGAACTGGTTTTGACAGCAACTTGTTTAGAAAGCAACAATTGTTTATGATAGCAAATAAGAACTGGTTTTGATAGCAACTTATTTAGAAAGCAACAATTGTTTATGATAGNGAACTGGTTTTCATAACAACTTATTGAGAAACAACAAGTTTATTATAGCAACTAAGAAC
Organism: Eurytemora carolleeae; assembly: GCF_000591075.1. Lineage (NCBI taxonomy): Eukaryota > Metazoa > Arthropoda > Copepoda > Calanoida > Temoridae > Eurytemora > Eurytemora carolleeae. The sequence continues at coordinate 141,592 of NW_019396273.1, read as the reverse complement.
TGGTTTTGATAGCAACTTTTTGAGAAACAACAAGTTTATGATAGCAACTAAGATCTGGTTTTGATAACAACTTATTGAGAAACAAAAAGTTTATGATAGAAACTAAGAACTGGTTTTGATAACAACTTGTTTAGAAAGCAACAATTGTTTATGATAGCAACTAAGAACTGGTTTTGATAGCAACTTGATTAGAAAGCAGCAATTGTTTATGATAGTAACTAAGAACTGGTTTTGATAGCAACTGGTTTAGAAAGCAACAATTGTTTATGATAGCAACTAAGAACTGGTTTTGATAGCAATTTATTGAGAAACAACAATTGTTTATGATAGAAACTAAGAACTGGTTTTGACAGCAACTTATTGAGAAACAACAATTGTTTATGATAGAAACTAAGAATTGGTTTTGACAGCACTTGTTTAGAAAGCAACAATTGTTTATGATAGGAAATAAGAACTGGTTTTGACAGCAACTTATTTAGGAAACAACTTATTTTGATAGCAGCGTATTTCCATGGTAACTAGTTTTGGATTGCAAACGTTTTGATAGTAAGTGAGGTCTGATAGCAAATTGACCTGATAGAAAGTGAGGCTTGATAGCAAGTGTGGCGAGAGCAAGTGAGGTCTGAGAGCAAGTGAGGCTGAGAGCAAGTGAAACAGATAGCAAGTGAATTGAAAATAGCAAGTGAGGCTAATAGTAAATGAGGCTGATTGCAAGTGAGTAGATAACAAGTGAGGCTGATAGTAAATAAGGCTGATTGCAAGTGAGTAAATAGCAAGTGAGGCTGATAGTTAATGAGGCTGATTGCAAGTGAGTAAATATCAAGTGAGGCTGATAGTTAATGAGGCTGATTGCAAGTGAGTAGATAGCAAGTGAGGCTGATAGTAAATAAGGCTGATGCAAGTGAGTAAATAGCAAGTGAGGCTGATAGTAAATAAGGCTAATGCAAGTGAGTAAATAGCAAGTGAGGCTGATTGCAAGTGAGTAAATAGCAAGTGAGGCTGATAGTTAATGAAGCTGATTGCAAGTGAGTAGATAGCAAGTGAGGCTGATAGTTAATGAGACTGATTGCAAGTGAGCAGATAGCAAGTTAGTAGATAGCAAGTGAGTTGATAGCAAATGATCGTGCTCCGTCTCTACATTAATTTTTCAAGGGCTTTTCAAAAATATAGTTTTAAGATCTGTAACTTATTAAGCTATTTTAGATTTTCCGGACTTTTTACCGCTCTGCATATGCCCTACAATATGCATTTAGAATTTTTTTTAATTCTTTTAACTTATTTTCATTTAAAGTAAAAAAATTCATGGTGATAGTGTCAAAAATAAGAGTACTAAGGCAAAAAAAACTAGAAGGGGGCGTCAAATGTCCCCCCAGACCGTTCAGGGTTAATCCTGAATATTAAAAAATATCATATTTATAAATCCACAACCTTGTCTGTATTGCATTGATTTTTTCTTCGCATTATTCCTAAATAGATAAAAAAACAATATAATTTTTCCTAATTTTAAACAAAAAATATAATTTTTCCTAATTTTAAACTAAAAATAGAATTTTTCCTAATTTTAAACTAAAAATATAATTTTTACTAATTTTAAACTAAAAATCAATTTTTCTGTTTTATTGATATAACATATATTTTCATTAAACACTAGAGGAAATATTAAATCAATATCTATACAGTCTAGTCAGGATTTAGTAAAGTATTGAGGAAGGGTCTGGTATATATATGTCTGTCTGTTTGTTTGTATCCAATAAAATTTTGAGTAGGACTTCACGTGACCGCAAGGAAGGTTTATTAATGATAAAAATTTTAAGAATTTGTGTTTAAAAGTTTTTATGAATGATAAAAATTTAAAAAATTTGTGTTTAAAAGTTTTTTATTTTTGTAAAATTTTGAAAATGAGCGAAAAAATATTATGAAATCCGCAAAAAAAATGTTGGTTTTGGTTTTAAACTGTACAAAGAAAAGATGCTCACAGATAAAGCCACGATTAAAAGTTGAAAAGAAGATGTGCGCAGCACGCCCTTAAAGCCCAGTATATATATATATATATATAAAGTGAATAAATATGACATTGTTTTTAGACTTAAAGTAATCCTACAACCTCTGTTTATGGGGTTTTTT